>NW_019265488.1:183417-206215 GCF_002742605.1 Olea europaea var. sylvestris
TCTGCTAGCTGCTATGGGCTAGCCATTGAGCCCTTGGCTCCTGTAAATATGTCTAGAAGGGACATTTTTTCATTCTTTTATTCTTTGGATTCAATCCTTTCCTTCTTTCCTTTTCCTCCTTTTTTGACTCCAAACTATGTGCATCCCCCCTCCACTATAGACAGCGCGAGCACCTCTCTGCTCATTTGGATCCAGTTTTTAACCGGGAGGGAGTTATTTCATGATATTTTAACTGGGACCAATGCCAAGGCAGGGGTAGAAATTTATGCTCCCCAATTTTTTGCTCGCCAACTTGGTTTCGGCCAAACTTGGCCTGTTCCTCCTTGCTATTCAAGGAACTTGATTGACCGCCTCCATATTATTAATAAGGCGGAGGCAGAGGCAGAGGCAGAGGCTATAAATGCTCGCAATCTTCTTTTAACAAGCTATTTCTCGTTAGCCCCCTTCAATTCTAGCCACGCCATCCATCCCCTTTTTGAACAGCTCTGGCCGTCAGTGAAGCGCAGATTGTTTGCGACTGATGCCAATCGTGCCTTTCATTCACTGGACCAGCCGAGCATTTTTTCCTCTCCTCCTATTTTAGTCACTCCTTTGTCTATTTGGAGTCCTTCTCCTCCTCGTCGCGCTAAACAGTCTGCTCGTCCATCTTCTTCTCTCCCTGCCAAACCTACTGCAGCCAAGAGTGTCCCAAGCCGCAAACGGCCAGCCTCAGCATCTTCCATCCTGGAGGATGATGTTGATGATGATGATGATACCCCTCTTATCATCAAGAGGAAGGTAATTAAATTGGTTTACTCACAAGCATACTTTTCCATATTTGAAACTTTTCTGTGTGCTGATGATTTATTTGGACTTCTCAGAAAAGTTCAGCCTCTCCTTTAAAGGCTTTGACATCGACAGCTCCTGCTCCATCATCCTCCGCTGAGGCTGCTTCATCCAAACCAGTTGATGAAGGGACTACGCTTAAAGAGACATCTTCAGTCCTAGAATTCTCATCACAACCAATGGATGAGCCACCTTCTTCCCAGGGCGTCAACCCCCCAAACATCGAAGCAAAAGGTAATTCAGTTTTTTGATGATTTACCTTTGCTTGTGCTATTTGGTTTCTGATTTGTTGCTTTTGAATTTTACAGATGCTCCTATGAGTCTGCTCGTTGTGGCAACATCTTCTCGCTCAGATAAGGGGAAGTCCTCACGAATGGTGGAGCCACAGGTGGCAGACTTGGCTGAGGATATGCCATCTTCCACGATTATTGATGAGGTAATCTTTGCTTCACTTTTATTTCCATCTTGTTCGTTGTAGTGAGAATCTTCAATATTGGCAATTTTCTTTGCAGGATGCTGACAAAATTGTGCGTTCCATCCAAGACTTGTTCACTTTCTGGGGGCAAGTCAAGACATCTCGCCCTGCTCCATCTGGTCATCCTGCTACTTCTTCAGAGGAAGATTTGAAGTTCCTCAAGCAGTCTATTTTTGAGTACGTGTCTTTCATGGATATGGACGTTGGTAAGGCTAGTGCTGCCAGAAACAAGGATAAGCTTGAGCATTTGAATGCAAAGTTGGAGCAAGCACTGACACTTCCATCGCTCAATCTTTCTGTCGATTTTAAAGCGACGTTGAAAGTTATCCATTCCGAGGTCCTCTCCTTGTTGGCCAAGAATGCTGAACTAAAGGTCAAAAGTACTCAATATCTTCACGCCGTATCTGAAAAAGAGTCTTTGCGTCTGGAGATCAACAAGGCTGAGGACTAGTTGAAAGAAATCTCTTCCGAAGTCATGATTGAAGACTCTTTGATGGTTAGCTTGGCTGCTCAGATGAAGGAACTTCATGCCAAAATGGACGACTGTAAGGCGAGAATGGCTGCTAAAAAGCGCAACGCCTCCCAAGGAATTGAGCGAACTAAGTCTTTGGTCGAGCAGTACAAGAAGTTGGAAGTTGATGATGATGTCGTGGCTGAATTGAACATCACTTCCGCTCGGCAGAACGAGGATTGGGAAAAACTTAGGGAACGAATTCGTTCAGTATGGAGTGGATTGTAATTAAGACATATGAAGCCTTAACTTTTCTTTTTGTAATTTCGCATTTAACTTTCCTTTTGTAATTTTGTTCATCATTAATGAACATATATGTTAACTTCTTGTGTATTTATTTGACGTTTGTCTTTTAATCGCCAATTCTTCAAGCATTTAACTGCTTTGTGCTAAAAATCTTGCACATTTTCTCTTGATATTTCCACTTCTTTTCCCAAGACTTTGGGCTACGTAATTCCATTTACTAGGCAGAATGTGGCTGCTCATATTCTGTCTCTTCGTCTCCACCCCCTATAAATGTACGTATGCTTCGCACTTTCCATCTTCATTTTCATTTTCTTTTTCGAAACCAATTTGCTGCCATTGTTTGGCATTCTGACAATCAATCCGAAACCTTCGTCTTTCTATAAAAATGGATTGTTTGGTCTGCCCATTTTACTATTTGCCTTGATGTTACCTTTGGTATGGGAGGTATAGAAAATATTTTTTGGCCAGCAGCAAAGTTTTTACCATCATAGTTCTTTCCATCGTCTCTTTGTCCTTTACAAGGAGTTCAATGATAGAAGGCAATTTTTGGGATGCTTGCGGGCCACCTTGCTTGCTGAGAGTGCTTCTCAGCCTCTTTGCTCGCCATTGCAGCGATGCATTTAGGAAGGTGGTGTGAGGCCAGTCTACCCTCTTACTCGGCGATCCCACCATTGCAGCGACCCATTTAGGAAGGCGGTGCGAGGTCAGTCCACCCTCTTACTCGCCGATCGACCGGGAGATTAGCTTACTCTTAATTGTAGTTTGTAGAACATCCATCATTTGTATTTTTGCATCTTTGTAATGAACATTTGATAATAAAGGACTTTATTTGAACGTATTTTGCTCTGACCTTGTTATCCTTAATCGTTCAACATATTTTGATTATACTTTTATCTGTTCACATTCCCATAAAGAAAGAATATATTTTTTTAAATATTTGCCGTTAATGAATCTCACGTGCTTGGTGCCATCTAAATCTTCCAAATGATACGCTCCATTAGGCAACACACTGTTTATTTTGTATGGTCCTTCCCAATTGGGCGACCACTTCCCGTACTTTGGATCCTTGCTATCCAAAGGGAGTATCGTCTTCCAAACTAGTTCACCCAGACTGAACGACTTGGCTATGACTTTTTTATTATAAAACTTAGCCATTCTTTATTTTTAAACTTGCAATCTATCTAAAACGTCCAACTTTAATTCGTCCAACCCCAATAAATTTTGAACTAGTGATTCTGTATACTCATTATCATTCAACTTATGTTGCAAGCACACTCTAATCGATTGCACGTTGATTTCCATAGGCAAAACGGCCTCCTGTCCATAAGCAAGTTGGAAAGGAGTAACTTTGGTACTTGACCGAGGTGATGTTCTATAAGCCCACAAGGCCTTGTTCAGACATTCGTGCCAATTTCTGGCATTTTCATCTATCATCTTTCTGATGATATTTTTTAGAATCTTATTAGAAGATTCTGCTTGTCCGTTGGATTGAGCGTAATATGGTGTGAAGTTTACTAATTTAACCCCAAACTCGCTCAAAAATTTGTTCACCTGATCCCCATTCAAAAATGTTCCGTGATCTACCATTAACGTTTGTGGAATTCCAAAACTATAAATGATGTGATCACGGATAAACTCTATGACATTCTTTTGGGTGATCTCTTTCAAAGGTACCGCCTCTACCCACTTGGTGAAATAGTCGGTTGCAACTATAATAAAAGTATGTTGCTTGGACGATGGAGGATAAATCTTCCCTATCAGGTCTATCGCCCAACCCTTGAACGGTCAAGGTTTAATAATAGGTGCCATCTCTCGTGCTGGCGCCCTTTGTATTGGACCATGATTTTGGCATGCTAAACAACTATTTGCATACTGAACACATAATTCTCCCATCTTTGGCCAAAAATATCCACTCGTAATAATTAACCATCTCATTCTTTGGCCAGTTTGATGAGCTCCACATATCCCTTCGTGCACCTCAGCCATGATCGTCCTGACTTCTTGCAAACTTACACAATTTAGCAATACACCATTAGAGCATTTCTTAAACAACTCTTCATCTATTAGTGTATAGTTCAGCAAACACAGCTTCATTTTCCTACTAATCCCTCCATTAGGTTCTTTAAGGAACCTTTTAATGGCTATTCTCCAATTCCATTGCATCTCCATCTTGTATGCAGTGAAGTTCAATCTTTCTCGCCTTTCTTTGAATCACCGGCAATATGATTCCATACTCACAAGTAGACTTCCAATTCAAAACCTTTGAGTACCTTGAGGCCATTTGGGCTAACTCATTTGCCACGTCGTTATATATCCTATTAATGCATTGAAGTTCTACTTTCTTCTAACAATTCTTGGGCGATCTCATATTGACTTATAATGAAATCACTTTGACATTTAAAATCACCAATCAATTGGTGGATTACCAATTGAGAATCGCCCCTAACGATCACATTTCTTACTCTCATATCTATCATTAGTTCTAGGCCTACAATTAAGGCTTCATATTCGGCCTGATTGTTGGTGCACATTCTGTCTAAAGTGAATGCGAACTTGGAGCAAATCCCTAAAGGATTAATCAATGCTAATCCTACTCCTGCACCTTTAGAAGTTTTTGACCCATCAAAATACAACACCCAAGGTTTTAGCTCAAACGAATCGATTTCTAATTCAATTTCTTCAGGCATGTCAAGGCATGGATGATCGGCTAGAAAGTTAGCCAAAGCCTGATTTTTGACTGCCTTTTGAGGTATATATTGTATCTCGAATTCTGATAAAGCTAATGTCCAAAGACCTACCCTTTGGTGTAAAATAGGGCGTGAGAACATATACTTAACTAAATTTACTTTAGAAATTAAATAAACGGTTACGGACCGTAAATAAGCCCTTAATTTTGTACATGTGAAATACAATGCAAGACACAATTTTTCGATAGCAGAGTAATTACATTCACATTTTGTTAACCGTCTACTTAAGTAGTAAATTGCCCTTTTTTCACCAAATTGGTCTTCCTGTGCGACCATTCCAGCTATTGATTCTTTTTCAGCCGATACGTACACTTTCATTGGCCGTCCTTGGATTGGTGACACAACACTGGTGGACTTGATAAATATGTTTTCAGGCTTTCAAAAGCCTTTTGATGTTTTTCTTTCCAGACGAATTCGTCCTGATTTTTCAGTATTAAGAGTGGCGAAAAGACTTTAGTTCGCCCTGCACAATTAGAAATAAAGCGTCTTAAAAAATTTACTTGGCCTAGAAACCTTTGCAATTCTTTTTTGTTGCTAGGTGGTTTGGCCTCTAAAATGGCCTTCGCTTTATTTTTATCAAGTTCAATCCCTCTTTTGTGTACCAAGAAACCAAGAAAATTCCCTGCATTAACACCAAATGCACATTTCAAGGGATTCAACTTTAGCTTATATTGCTTCATTCGCTCAAACAAACATCTTAACTGTTCGAAATGGTCCTGTTCTTTAATGGACTTGACTACTATGTCATCTACATACACTTCAACAAACTTGCCTATCATATCATGAAAGATTAAATACATTGCCCTTTGGTAAGTTGCTCCTGCATTTTTTAGGCCGAAAGGCATAACCACCCATTCAAAACATCCTAGAGACCCAGGGCATCTAAAGGCAGTTTTGTGTATGTCTTCTTCAGCTATATAAATTTGATTGTATCCTGAACACCCATCCATGAAAGAATACATGACATGTCCGGCGGTCGAGTCTACTAAAGAATCCACCGTGGGCATTGGATACTCATCTTTGGGTGTAACTATGTTTAAATTCCTAAAGTCTATACACACCCTTAGTTTACCATTCCTTTTTAGTACTGGTACGATATTGGACAATCATTCGACATATCTGGCTATTCTAATAAAATCTGCTTTCAATAATCGCTCTATCTCTTTCTTAATCTCAGGGAGTACATTAGGAGCAAAATATCTAGGAGGCTGCCTATGAGGTTTAAAATTAGGCTTAGTTAGTAACCTATATTCCACCAAGTCTCTATCTAAACCAGGCATTTGTTCATATTCCCAAACAAAACAATCTTTATATTCCTTTAGCAAAGCGATTAATTTATTACTAACCTCTTGATCGAGCATCTGGCTGATGAATATTGGACGATCTTCTCCTTCATTGCCAATATTTACTTTGATCAGAGGGTCTTGTACTTGAGCGTATCCAGGTTTGATGATCCGCATCACTTCCTCGTCCAGTTCCCTTGTAAGTACTTCTTCTTCTAAACAGTCCACCTTGTTGACTTCTCGGCCAATGCTTTGTTCTAACTCGAATACTGCCAATTTGTCCTTCAGCGCTTTTAGTGCTGTCTCTTCTTTCGCCTTGTCATTGCATTCCTTATTGAAAGCCATCAGTCTGACTTTGAAGGCCTGAATATCGGCCATTTGCTTTTGTAACTTAGAATCCATTCAAGACTCCTTGATTATTCTTTTGCTAATTACTGGCTCTTCTAGGGCCACTATATTTGGCCTCATCTGTCTGAACATTTCAATGAGTGCGTCCACTGAAAATGGCTCTTCGCTTTGGGCGACAACTTGAGTTTCTTCCCCATCTTGTACTACCCTGACAGGTCCATAGTTTCCTTCGTACATGAACTTTTCCACCGAGTTTGCTTCTGCGACAAAAGGCCTATGATCAGCCTGTACCACCTCTGCTTCGCCTTTGTTATTCGAAAAGATCAGGCATTGATGGAGCGATGAGGGTATACAGCGACTGCCGTGTATCCAATCTCTTCCTAGTAACACATTGTAACTAGTAGGACCATCTATTACAAAGAAGACTATGGTCCTAGTAGTCGTCCCTATAGTTATGTCCAATGGCATAACTCCCTTAGCTGAAGTTGCTCCTCCGTTGAAACTCGTAAGGATAACTTCTGTTGGAATCATGTTACCCTCTGTTTTTGCAAACTTCCTCATCATCCTAGATGGAATGGTGTTTGTAGCTGCTCCATTGTCGACAAGCACTTTTGCCACAGGGATGCCGTTAACTAGAGCTTTAACGTACAATGGCCTCAAGTGTTTAGTCAATTTCATGGCTGGCCGTTTAAAAATAACCTTTTCGACAGCCTCTATTTCTACTTCCTGCTTGTTTTCTGTCGAATTATCCCCCTGTGATAAGCCGATGTGCAGCATATCACGCTAATCCTCTGTCTCCTGAATTTCCTTATTACTTTTTTCTAATGCTTCCTCATCAGTTACCCAACCTGTGGGAGGGGGCATTATTCTTGGGGGTGATCCATACTTTTCAGAGTGAGGCACTCTTTTCTTCCTTTTGGGTGTCCCGTACAGTATGTAGAAATCGAAAGGATGTCCAGATGGTTCTCCCAACAAGTCTACTTCGCGAACTCCCTCCCGATGTAGTTGTTTCAACAGAGTATTGCGCGATACTCCTCTCCTTCTTCCTTCTGCTTCTAGGTCAATTTCTTCTTTAATGTCTGTCATCCCGTCGTCTTCTTCATCGTTGTAGGCCTCTCTAGAAGTATGGCCTTCTTCACATTCCAGCACGCAAGCTTCTCCTTCGTTGTCCTCCCTTTCTTCTTCTTTCTCTTTATTCTTGAATTCATTGGCCAGTAAGTAATTATTGGCCACGACAGGAGGTAACGTACCGAACTGGATAATAAGGGGCTGATCTGGATCTTCTCCATCCCTTCTGTCCCGCTCAAACTTTGATCTCCAAGAAGAAGTTTCTGGCAGCTCTTTCATTGATTCATCTGTATCGATTTCTTCACTATCCTTGAGAACATTTTGATTGGCTATCTTGAGTAGTTGAGGCGCTTTAGGATGTGGCACTCCCTGTTGCTGCCTCATCATACGTCCATAGTTTCATTGGAAACGCCTTTGTTGGGCTCTAGTCATCTCATCGAAGGGTACTGCTCTTCCTGCATTATACTGGAACGAATGCCATACATTTGGCCGGCGAGGTTGCGGCCTGAATGTTCTTCCATTATCTGCTGGCCTGAACTAACTCTCAAAAGGCGGTCCTCTATAGAATGATGTACCTCGCCCTCTACCAGGCTGAGTGTTTGGGAAGAAAGTAGGGGCGATGGGGATGCTACCATATCCCTGGTTTCTCCGTATTTCCATTCACTTCTCTTTTACATCTTGCACACAGGACGTCTTCATCCTTTTTTGGTTCTTTCCCCTTGATTCGTTCAAAGACACTGGGATGTGGTCTAGGATTCTCTTCTCCATCATCTATGACCAACTTGAATTTTGGCAACTTTTTTTTAAGCCAGACGTCACCATGTTCACTCCAAGTGGCTGTGGAAAAGGATTTTCATCCACTGCCATCTTCTTCTTATCGTCGAACGTAATTCGTCCTGATTCAATGGCATCCTGCAATACATGGCGAAAAACCAAGCAATTGTTAGTCAAATGTGACCATGCATTATGCCACTTACAATATTTTTTACCCTTAATTTGTTCAGGGTTTGGCAATTTATGCTTATCGCTCAACTTTATCTGCTTATCCCTATATAATTTATCAAATATAAGGTCAGCTTTAGTTACATCGAACGAGAACGTTCTAGCCTTTATGTTTCCATCTTTTATGGGCTCATCTTTGCCCAATGGTCTAGGTTTGGCCATTATGGGACAAGTATACGTATCTCCTTTGACCAATTCGGCCAAACACATTTCGGCCTGATCATATGACTCGTCGCTGATGGTATGAACGTCAAAATTTGGGTCTTTGTAATAAATCCTTTTACTAGAATTTTTCATCTGTTCTTCCTCTCTTATCAGTCGTTCATACCTAATCACATTCGCACTCAACTGAAAAATGTCAGGAAATTCCTTGTCCTGGAATTTCTTTTTTAAATCAAAGCTCAAGCAGCCCTAAGCGATTTTGACAAATTCTTTTTCGGATAGAGGTACAAAACACTTGCTTCTTGCTGTCTTGAACCTTTGGAGAAAACTTTCTACCCATTTGTTTGGCATTTGACGTAGATTCGCCAAATCAGCCAAAGTGACTTCAGACTCAGTTTTATAAAACTGAGCGTGGAATAACTGTTCCAATTGTTGCCATGTTTGAACAGAGTTCGCTGGCAAGTTGATAAACCAGGAGAAAGCTACTCCTTTTAATGAACTAGGGAAAAGCCTCATTTTATGGTAATCGGTTATACCACCACTTTGTAATGTGAATCGCCCTATGTGTTCTAGAGTAGATACCTCTCCTAAACCGGTAAACAGTGAGAATTCTGGCACTTTATACCCTCTAGGCCATGGATATGCTTGGTCTATCCAATCAGGATATGGCTTTATGTAAGTCGGCCTAATGATGGGACGCACCCCAAAAGCCATCTGATCCTGTACGATTTCCATAATTTGATTCCTCAACATGACGTTGTGTTCATATGGAATTCCTACAGGTTGGTTAACTGGTTGATTTTCATGAGGTCTGATGTTTGGTCCTTGATTGGCAACAAAGTTACCATAATTAGGGCCATTACCATTAGCCTGAACATCTATTCCCTCATTAACACGTGGGGTATTCTGTCCATTGTTTAGGACATTATCTCTTATATTTGGATTACCCCCCAAGTTAGGCGTACCACTACCATTGTTCTGATTTGGCACTGCCCCACCCCCTTGGTTTGAAGTAGAGGGACCAGAAAGTGGTTCTACCCCTTGATTCGGATTTAGGACTGAGGGATTATGTCCCACAATTGTCCTAGTTTGAAAGTGGTTTGCAAGAGGCATAACCGGTTGACATATTTGTCCTACTAACTTATTCATTGTTTCGTTCAAAGTGTTTAGTTGTTTGGCCATGTTGTCATAATGTGCATTCCCATTTTGGATAAATCTTTCCATATTATGAATACTTCGAAGATTTACCTGTTCAAAAACATCTTGTGTGAGTTCTCCAAGTAGTGCACGCATGGTTCGAGGACTCAACTCCGTCATTGGTTCATAACGACTGTTACTGCTCTGATTCTGTCCATCTATTCGTGGAGAGACATGCTGCTCCTCATATCGCTCGATCACAGACTGGACTCCTCCCTGACTTGCTGCTTCCTTATCGGATCTCTGAGGCATATTGTTTCACCTTTTGTATTTTCAACACCAAACACCACTGTTCCACCGGGCGTGCCAAATTGTTTCGCGCGGGTTCGTCGCTAACAATTAAAAGGGATCAGACGATTGTGTAAGGGACAAACCTCTTGAGACAAAGTCCCAAAAAGGGGTGTTCTTTTATTGGCGATGACTTTACAATTGAAAATTAAAAACAGAATGCCTCTAAGGGGCGCAAGCACACGAGTTACTGAAAAAAGTGTTTAAATCTAAGCTAAGGAATTTAAAATTACATGTTCTCTGTTCGAGAGTTTTTGATTCGATCCCTTTGATCTATGTCTTTCCTTCCTTTTATACTCCCTGGATGATCTCTTTGTGATCAACCGCCTAAAACTGCTGGATCGTTCTATAATTGCCCACTTTCCTCGTAATGGCCAACTTGTCATGGAACTGCCTTTTTTAACTGCTGCCATTACTCTTCTTCGTTTAACCGTTTTCGATTGAATTCCTTGAATCATGGGACGTGATAGGGCTGCTTTAATAACTGTTTTGATAACTGTACTTCTTGAAAACTACAACACTTTATGTTTGCTAAGACCTTGGGCGACTCGAAGGTTTGGGCGAGAATAGAGTAACAGCTCTGGGCGACTGCATGGCACTCCATTCGCTCAGAACAAACTTGGGCGATGGTGTTACCGCGTTCTTGGGCCTCCCTATTTGGGCCTTCATCTTGAATTGTTTGATAGGGCTTCGTTCTTTGGGCTATCTGATTTGGGGATCCTCCAATTGGGCTTCATTCCTTGGACCGTTCGATTTGGACTGAATTTTTATGTGTCAACAGAATGCAGCTTCACTATGCACTCACAAGGTTTTGTGGTGTCAACCGAAACCTATAAATTTTGTTTATTGTGCTGTCCAGTATTTTCTAGTTCCAATTTTATTTTATTATTATTATTTTTTTTTGGGAAGGGGGAGTGGGGTGGGGGGGGGGCTCTATGTTTTTAATTTTTCCTGTTCATTTTGCTAAATGGGAATGTATGAACTTATTTGCTCATCAAAATATGCACACATTTTTGAAGTAGTTAAATTGGAAACAAAAAATAATTGAGTCATAAAGTTTTGTTCTTGCACGTGTTGTTGTCTAGTTTACAAGGAAAGGAAGATGAACTAATGAAGTTTTTAGCATTGAGTAGTTTCTGAGAGTGGTATTAAATGTTTTTATCCAATATTTTCCTATCCTTTGATCATGAAATATTTTGTTTTTGCTAAGAGGTGGCGCCGCTTATTTTCCCTTTTGATCTATTTTATAATTGGTTCTTTAAATTATGTGGACTATCATTCCTTTGGCTAGAATATATGGACATTTACTTGATTTTAGTCATTGATAAGGCAACCAAGCACAATAAGTTTTTTAAATAGTTTACTATGAGGTAGTTTCTTGGTGCGTAGTATACAAAATTAACTAATTCCTGATTTATTTTCTTGTTGGACTTTGGAAAGTTGATTAATTTGTAAACTAGATAATAGATAATTGCTCGGTGTAGGTTCACATAGATCCAAAGTACCTCGTAGAAGGCCTGGAAGAATAGAGGGACCTGGAAAGAGCATGGAAGATTCAGTTAAATGCAAGATGGAGCAGTTTTATGAATGGTCTGATCTGATGGCCCTCCACTACACATATTAGTACCAATTGGTGGTCTAGGAGAAATCGGGATGAATTGCTTGCTGGTAGGGAATTATGATAGTCACATTTTAATTGATGCTGGTGTGATGTTTCCAGAGTAAGTATTGAATCTTTCAAATGTTGAGTATTACAGCAGTTGTTTGGCATCAGCATCTGCTTTGTAAAGTTCTTTCATCTTTGTTTTTGCTTCAGCATTGTTGTTTGAAAAGCATACTGAAGAGTGTGTTGTTAATATAATGAAAACTGGTTGATGAGAATAAATTCCAGAGCCTGATATGATATAATCAGTTGTGTCAAAGACCCAAGACTGCAAGGTTAGGAACACAACTAGGCTGTGCTACCATGAAGAGAAAAAATTGTATTATTTTTCTTATTGATTATGTACAATACACAGTCGTACTTATAGTACAAGAGAGGAGAGCATAAAAGGAAAGAGAAAATTTCCTACCATATCTAAAGATTACAATAATCAAATAGTATTCAAACTATGGAAAACCAATTAATATTCTAACTAAGGAATTTAAGAATAATTTCCAATCTTGGTCCACAAGTATCTCGTGATTTCTACAATTTCTTACTTTGCTCATTCCACTATATAATTTCTATATTTTTATGATTTCACGTGATCTGTTTTTGAAGGAAGAAGTGCTAAGGATTGTTAAACCGCAACACTTTCTACCCACCCATGGAGAACTTGTATTCCTTAAAGAGCATGAGTTGCTTGGAAAATCAACAGGCATTCATCATACTGCAGTTTCAGTTCAAGATATTTGAAGAAAGGATATTGTTGGCTTAGTAGCACTCATTAAATTGTAATTGCACTTTGGTTATAACTAATTTTATATCTATCTGGTCAATTCAGGATGGGTTTTTATGTGACTAAGACACACAAATCCTAGTATCTAACTGCACAAAGCTGGGACAAAATCTGTTTTTTATGCTAGTCTTATAAACGAGCCTACCTCAATTAACATCCACTTCCAAGAAGTGGGGTGGAGGTCAAGGGAATGTGAAGCAAAGTTACAGGGAAAGGGGCATTTTATGGGCTCACAGATAATCTACAATGGACTAGTTTGCACTATATCATTGGTTTAGTCTGCTGTTTAATATTTGTACTTGTCGATACCTTTAACCATAAAATAGAAGAGTTGAGAGAAGCATCTGTTTGCACGTGAGTCTTAATTTTGAATATCAATCTATTATGTCTTTTGTGATAAACTATTGTAATTATCTCTTCAGGTTATAGAAGTCAGGGAGATGCTGGGAGTCTCACATTTGAGAAATAGTAGGGTTCTATCAAATGGTTTCATTCCCTGGGGAAAGAAAATTTGCGGGTTACTCTAAAATTCTCTCTGGTGCACACACAGAAATGGCTGTAATTATCTGAAAATATTTTTGCTAAAATAGACTGAATGCTGCAGCTGATGTAAAGTGATGGTGACAAGGCATTTGGAACGGCTAGTGAACTATGTGTTGATGAGAGCCGAGGATGAGAATTGTATCTGACAGTATTATAGTGGTCTGGTTAGTGATTTATTACACTTGCAAAATCCTAATTTCTTAACTTTCTGCCTGCATGGTAACAGCCTCACCTCTATTGTGCAGTATGGAAATTTTATGCCCTCAAGCTATAAATGGTTTGGTTGAAACGGCTTTAAAAGGAAAATTAAGAATTCGCACAAAATGCTTATAGCTCGACAGAGGAAAACTTTTGGATGCAGTTGATAAAGCTGCGCATTCTGCAGTATCAATCCGTCCTGTAAGTTGCCTTCTGGTCCACGTGGAAAGAACTGTGTCCGAAGGTTTGAGAAAGATGGTGAGAAAGTACAGTAGCAAAAGACCTGAAGTTATCGCTATTGCTTTTGAGAATCCGGCCGCTGTTCTTGCTGATGAGATTAATGGAAAACTATCTGGAAAGTTGCCTGTTGGATTTGGGATTCCAGCATTGAGAAAAGCAGTTGATGGACAACAAAAGGACAGACAACTGACTAGAATGCTAGAGGAAGATGGCGCTCTTGCAAGAAGTACAACAGAACAAGAATCTCTAGGTTATGTTTAATTCTGGCTAAAATCTCTTATCAATTCTCTTCAATTCGCGAAATTATGGAATATAGATGTGTTCACTTATTAGAATAGATCCGGGGAGTGTAATCTAAAGTCTGTGCATGTATCTAGATGCAGTTGTGATCAGAAGGCACGAAATATGGTTTTTAACTGTTGTAAGCTTAACTTCACTGAAAAAGAAATATGCTTTGTGGTAGTTTCATATATCTGCTAGCTGTATCAGAAAGAAAGGGACAGGATGTACTTTTAGCTTACATGGTAGGATAATGCTTAGCGTTCTCTTTTCGGCAGTTCATTTGGGGGTAAAGTGATATAACAAAATATTGACTTTCCCATCCATTAAAATCAACAAGTTTTACATTGCCTTACTTTACTTTCAAGATTAATCTGGAGTGTAGGGATCGTAAGTGTACTAATATTATTGTTATTGGGCAAAATATTACTATATCAATCTATATATTCTGTGTATGATGAAGTGATTGTCGTAATGTAAGTAATATTTATTCTAGCGCCTTTATGAAGTTTTTAGGCATTGTAAACTAGATTCCACGATGTCAATATGTTACTAATTTATTGAAACTGTTCTTCATACATTTTTCTTCGTGCAGTTCATGACATTGAAGATGAGAGACTTGAGGAAGAAACATCTTTAAGTTCTGAACCAGAAAATTCTTCCAAATGATTTTTGGAAGTCGTTTATAGTACCATCAGTGGTCAATCAATCAGAAGGTGAAGGCGACTTACTTCCAGCACAGGAGCAAAAAGAAGAGGCCAAAACAGAAAGCAGTGAACTTGATTCCAGCCTGCCAAAATTAGATTAAAACCCAAGACTGAAGACTGCAAAATGGAACAAATGGAAACCTGAAGAGAAAGAAGCTAATTGAATTGCGCAGGGAACTCCGCAGCAGATTCCAAGTTCTCGGGGGCGGATGGCTCTTTGGGAAGAAATATCTTCAAATTTATTATCTGATGGAATTACTAAAGTGCTGGACAATGCAAATATTTTTGGACATCTCTAGTCCAGAAATGCAAGGAAGCGTTTTCTTATCTCTAGCTTAGAATTGAGGACACAATCATCCCCATACTTTTTAGTTTCTTTAATTGTCATATTCATCAATGTTCTCGTTAGAGGTTTTATCTGCCTAATTAAGCTCATTATTCTTCTCAGTGCTCATATGACTATGTCATATATGCAAGTTTATACAGCGGTTTAGTTGTTACTGATGTGACCTTTCCGATTCTGTTAAATAGGACTCTGATGTCCATATTAAAGTGGACATTCTTATTTGTTCTACCAACCAATCATTATAATGCATATTGGCTGAGGGCTCGTCTTGATTACATTATCCTTCTTTCACGTGGCAGATCGTGTGTATTTTTCTTTACTTTCCTTGGTTGACAAGTTGAAGACCAAAGCCCCAGATTCTAAATGGCCGTATTTTGATGATGTGGACAAGATTTTATCGGATTTGGAGATGACAGCACCCAAATGATCTGAAGTATGGTTCACAGACAATCTTTGGGGGGCATTGAATCAAAAGAGAGTCGGGGAATATTACAGCAAACCTCGTGGAGCAGTGACAGAGAGAGACGACTATTGGAAAATTGAAAGAGGTTCAGTACTCTCCAGTTCCGAGGATTTAATGCTAAAAGATCAACAAAAATTATTCAGAATATGATCTTTAAGGATATTTCTGTGTCCTGTGTAATGTTATACAAAAAGGATGTGAGAGAGGCAGTCAATTTTGTAGCTTAGCATATTACGTTTACCGTAAAATGAGTAAGTAAATTGTAATGAAATTCATAATCTTTGATTTAGAAAATTTTTTACTTCGAAGATCTAAGGAAAACTAGATTTCGGATAGAACCCTGCTGTGTGTACAAAGATTCTTCAGAGCGCACACAGCAGCTGGGGGTGGTGTGTGTATTTTTATTTATTTTTATTCTTTTTATTATGGAATCCATCCATATAAGTGTTCTGTATTGTTTCTGTGAAATCATTTCTGTACATATGGAAAAATTATTTCGGATAATATTTCTTCTTTCCGCATAACTTGGTGTAAATTACTATTTTGTCTACGCTTATTCAAACGTGCAAGCATATCTTTAATGCATTGTCCACTCAAATTACATCATTTCGAGCCTAAACTATTTAAGTGACAAATCATGACACCTTGGATGCCAAGTGGATAAGAGAAATAAAGTGGGTGTGGTTACTCAACATTTAGGGTGTAATCGATCCACATTCTTTTTAAAAAATGTATTTTGAAATAATGGATTAATGAAGAATGTATAATTAAAAAAGAATGAAATTTTTTTGATTTACGTATAATATTATTTTAATGAAAAATATAGTTGAAAAGAAGAGAGAAAATTGTATTTTACTAAAAATGGGAATCAAACACAGTCCTAATGTATCATGATTTGAGTGATTTTGACACAAATTGTCATGATTTGCATGGACAATTTTACCATGTGAGTATAAAATGGTCTCACTGAAGTACTTCTCGATCAGCAAATTGAACTAGACGCTAGTTAATCCCTCTTATATAAAAAGGGCAATCCTTGAGTTACTGTAGAGACAAAAGTGGATACTTCCATTTTGTCACACTGTAACAATTTTTTTTATAATTATTTTGGAAGCAAAAATGACGTTGTTTGTCTTTAATCATTTCTCTATTTTCACACACTACTTCACTGCAATCATCACCTCCACTGTAATATTTCTCAATTTTCATACACTACTTCACGTCATCTTATTCAATTGATAAAGAAAAAAACTGAATGATTTAAAAAATTAAACAACAAAAAAATTATCGACAAAAATAAAAAGAAACAAAAAAAAAATTATTATAAAGTTTTCAAATTAAATTGAAATAATTAAAATTAAAAATAAATATTATTTAATTAAAATTGAAAAAATTGCATTTTATCGTAAAACAAAAAGAATTAAAAAGAATTTTAAATCGAATAAAAAATTATTTATAATGTGAAGAGAAAAATTTTAAACACTTTTTAAAAAAAAAATAAAAGAAAGTTACGAAAATTAAACAAAGAATATATAAATATTATTTAATTAAAATTAAAAAAAATAAATTTTATCGTAAAAAGAAAAGAATTAAAAAAATTAAATCAAAAAAAAATATTTACAATATGAACATAACAAAATGGAAAAAAAATAAAAATAAAAATTAGGGTGCGTTTGATTGCAAGTATGAAATTTGCATGAAAAGAAAATAAATTTTAGGTAATTCAATTGCCTAAAATTTATTTATATGGAAATTATCAATTAAATGTGTTAGATTGATTTAATTTTTAACCTATAAAATATTATAATTGTCCATTTTTTATTGGTCGGTTAATGAGAGAGAGTGGATAAATAAGAGAGAGAAAGAGATAGTGAATTTCGTAGAAAATAAAATCATACTCTTTCTAAAGAAAATATTTTCCTTGATTTTAAGGAAAATATAGTCACGTGACCAAAAGTGGGAAAATATTTTTCATGAAAAAAATGGTAATCAAATAGCACAAAAGTAGGAATTTGGGTGGAAAAAACACATTTTCCATGAAAAATATAGGCAATCAAACACACTCTTAATGTGGAATGGAGAGATCAATTTGAAGTATGTTTTGATTTTTCCTGGAACATGGCTTCGGATGCTGTAGTGCATTCAGGTACTGAAAGACGAAATATGACGTGATACTCATGGATAAACTTCCTGAAGAAATCAACGAAATGAAGATCAAGGAAGATAAGGTGGAAAATGTTAATTTTTGAGATTGAGAAGAATTTATTTTTTGTTGTTTTTAACTTTTATCTTCCATATTACTGCTGACATTCGATATGTTGTAGAAAATGGAATGGATGAAAATGGAACTGATACTGGGCACATCATAATGACTATTATTGGTGGTAAAAATGGTCAACCTAAGCTGGTAAATTTTCTAGATATTAACTTTTTTAGGGAAAAAAAAAAAAACTCTCTCACATTTCAAATGGGGATTCTTATATTTAAGATGTAAGACGTCAAATTGATGCAGTTTGGTGAAATAAGGCTATGTAGTATTAGTGTTTTTATGATTTTATTGTGAAGTTGCTTGAATGCTGGCTGAAGATCAAATTCAGAATCACAAAGAGGAGCTTTAGACATTAGATAATTGAAATTTCTTATATATATGAACTGTAGAGAAATAGAAAATCTTGTCTTCAATAGTTTATTTGCGTAAAAGTATGGTCTATCATAGATGATTATGGATCTCTATTTTTGCTTTTACTTTTTGTTTATTTTAATTTATATAGAGAATTAGGGTTTAGACTTGAGACGAGGCATTTCTAAAATGGAAATTGTGTTTATTTGATTGGTGAAATTTTCCCCACACACGTATTCAACTATGCATCCTGTACATTTGTTTTCCACACTATAGGACCATTTCCATTGCTTCTTTATGGATGGTACCAATAAGTCCTTGCTTTCTTTATGAATTTTATTTTGTCAAATCAATTTGTTGAGACGCTCAACTCCACAGAATAAAGCATTAACCATATCATTTGATTTGGGATTCTGGATTATTCTTTTTTTAGACTTCTATACTACAATTCATAGCTCTCCCTTGAACCCTAAATTACCTCATCTTAGAATATCATCATATGATGATGCAGTCTTTACTCATCCCCACCCAAACTGCTATTGATCTAATTTTTTATTCCCCTTCTCCCTAAAATCCTTTCTTTTAATTGCTTACATGTGTGGGTGGGGGAAACAATTGGGGACGAGAAACATTAATATGTTTGTTACTTAGCCAGTTGTCACGGACTTGCTAAATTCCTTCAAGAACCGTGCGACCTTAGTGTCTTCAACTTCCGCCCCCGCAGTTATTACACTAAGTCAGCCTCCCGATTGGCGTTGATGTCTTAGAAAGGCACTAAGTAAAACACTTTAAGAAAGGGACAATGAAGGAACACAAGAACTTACAAAGAAGGCTTTGTATTGAATAAGGATACTCTTTACAACTTCATTCTCTTGATGCCTTCAAATGAATCATACCAAACTATTTATAGTAGTAGCCTCCTCAAATGGATGGCTAGGATCTTTTCTATCCAATGGTCTAGATTACGCATCTAGAATTATCTATACAAATATTTACATTAAAATATTTATGGACTAAACTAGGATGATCTAGAATAATCCACCAAGTGAGGAGCTTGTAGGCTTCTAGAATGTCCCACCATATTCTAGCAATCTTCATGCACTTGTGGGAGTTTAGAATATTCTGGTTAGCCTCACGTCGTCAACATTTTAAATTTCTCGATCTTCTTGTGCCAAAATCGAGCGAGTCGTGACATTCTCCCCTGCCTATTTGGGCGACGCCCTCGTCGCCGCGTAATGCTTTAGTTTGTCTTCGAACTGCCACAAGTCTTCTTGACTTTCCCACGTTGCTTCGAACTCGGGCAATCCCTTCCACTTTATCAAAAATTGTTGGCAAGGAGGCACTCCACGCCTTCCAACAATGCGATCTGCTAGAACCTCATCAACCTCCTTGTCAAATGACTTAGTCACAATCGGAGGAGCCCGTTGTGACTCCCCTCGGCTAGGGTCTTCCATGTCTTCATGATATATCTTCAACATGCTCACATGGAAGACAGGATGAATCTTTAAAGTGCTAGGTAGGTCAAGGCGATAAGATACCTTGCCAACCTTAGCTAACACCGGGAACGGCCCTTCATATCTGCGTACCAAGCCTTTGTGCACACTTCGGTACGCCTTGAATTGTTGAGGTAATATTTTCACAAGGACTTGGTCGCCAACTTTAAATTCCAAAGGCCGTCTCTTCTTATCGGTCCACTTCTTCATGCGCCTCCGTGCTTTGTTTAAACAAGATCGTGCTAAGTCGGCATGCTCCTCCCATGACTTAGCCATTTTGTATACTCCGGGGCTTTTCCCTCCTTCAATAGAAGTGGACAAAGTGTGGGGTGTTAGTGGTTGTTGTCCTATCGCCAACTCGAATGGACTCCGCCCCGTGGCTTCACTCCTTTGTAAATTGTAGGAAAATTGTGCAATATCTAGGAGCTTGGCCCAATCTCTCTGATTGGCACTTACAAAGTGCCGGAGATAGCACTCCAAAAAAGCATTCACCCTTTCTGTTTGTCCATCCGTCTGAGGGTGAAAGCTTGTAGAGAAGTGTAGGTCCGAGCCTAGGAGTTTGAACAACTCCGTCCATAGCTGACCCGTGAATCGGGGATCACGATCACTTATTATGCTCCGCGGTAACCCCCAATACTTCACAATATTCTTGAAGAATAGCCTTGCTGCTTCCTCCGTTGTGCAATCCTTGGTGACAGGAATGAAGGTGCCATACTTAGAGAATCGATCAACCACCACCATCATTGACCCGAACCCATCGGATTTAGGCAGGGTACTAATGAAGTCCATGGTGATAGAGTCCCATGGACGCTCCGGGACTAGTAGAGGCTCCAACAAACCCGCTGGTGACCTTGTTTCCACCTTGTCTTGTTGGCACACAAGACAAGTCTTTACATAGAGCTCCACCATGTCTTTCATTTGCGGCCAATAGTAAGCTCGTTCAAGTAGTGCCAATGTGCGTTTCTGCCCTGGATGACCAGCCCACTTTGTGTCATGGCACTCCTTGATGATATCTCGCCGCAAATTGTTCCATTTAGGAACATAGATACGCTGCCCCGTAGTGTAGAGTAAGCTCTCCTCGACCCAAAACCGTCGTGTCTTTCCTTCTTGGGCAGCTTTTACCAACTCCTTAGCCAAGGGATCATGATCCATGCCTTCCCGAATCAAATCAAGCAACGTCCCTTTGGCTTGGCTTATGGCTGCAAGCTCTGCCTTCCTGCTTAACGTATCGGCTACAACATTCGCCTTCCCTGGCTTGTATTCCATCACATAGTCAAACTCCGCTAAGAAATCTTGCCAACGTGCTTGCTTGGGAGTCAGCTTCTTTTGTGATTGGAAATAACTAGTAGCGACATTATCCGTCTTGATGATGAATTTTGAGCCCAACAAGTAATGACGCCACACTCGTAGGCAATGAACAATAGCCGTCATCTCCTTTTCTTGCACCGTATACCGACGCTCAGTGTCGTTGAGCTTGCGACTTTCAAAAGCAATAGGACGCCTTTCTTGCATTAGAACACCCCCGATAGCAAAGTCTGAGGCATCTGTTTGTACTTCAAAGGTCTTGGTGAAATCCGGCAATGCCAAGGCCGGTTCCTCCATCACGGCCGCCTTCAAATCATCAAAGGCCGTTTGACATTTCTCGGACCAATCCCATGTCTTATTCTTCTTCAATAGGTCCGTTAGTGGGGCTGCCCTTGCTGAGTAGCCCTGGATGAACCGCCGATAATAATTAACTAGACCAAGGAAAGAACGAAGTTCGGTTACCTTGGTTGGTGCTTCCCACTCCTTGATTGCTTCTACTTTTGCCTCATCCATCTTCAAGCGCCCGTGGCCAATGATATGTCCAAGGAAGTGCACCTCCTCCTTGGCAAAGGAATTTCCTCTCCTCCTATTTTAGTCACTCCTTTGTCTATTTGGAGTCCTTCTCCTCCTCGTCGCGCTAAACAGTCTGCTCATCCATCTTCTTCTCTCCCTGCCAAACCTACTGCAGCCAAGAGTGTCCCAAGTAAGGTTGGAAAATCCTATTCATCAATGTGCAAAATGTGGCCGGGGCGTTGGTTAAGCCAAAAGGCATTACCAACCATTCGAATGAGCCATATCGAGTGATGCATGCTGTCTTAGGCTCATCCCCTTCTGCAATCCGTACTTGGTAATATCCCTTTTGTAGGTCCACCTTTGTGTAATATTTTGCACTACCAAGTCTATCAAATAAATCAGCAATCAAAGGAATAGGATACTTGTTTTTAATTGTTACCTTGTTGAGCGCCCGGTAATCTACACACATGCGTAACGATCCATCATGCTCCTTTTGGAACAAAATCGGAGCGCCATAAGGTGCCTTCGAAGGTCGTATTCTCCCCGTGTTAAGCAACTCCGTTAATTGCTTTCGAAGTTCTTCCAGCTCCGGCGGTGCCATCCGATAGGGTGCCATGGACGGTGGTTTGGCACCCGGTTCCAACTCAATCTTATGATCCACCTCCCTCCTAGGTGGTAATCTCTTGGGTAACTCCGGCGGCATCACGTCCTTATTTTCTTCGAGGACATTCTTGATGACTTTGGGCACATTATCGTCACCCACAACTTCCTCAACTTGGTCCTCCATTTTTAATGCTGCCAAATACGTCGCCTCTCCTTTCTTTAGCCCTTTTGCTAGTTGCATGGCCGAAAGCTGCCCTATTGCTTTTGTCCTAGCTACCATAGGAACCATGCATGGAGAACCCCTCTCCAAGATGCAAACCGAGCCAAAGGAAGGCATAGGAATAGCATTGACCTTCCTCATGAAGTCCCACCCGAGAACCAAGCGAAAATCATCCATTGTAGCCACCGAAAAATCCACTTGGCCATGCCAAGTTCCTAATTGAATTTCCACTCCTCGAACTATGCCACCAAGGGGCGCAGATGGAGAATTCACAGCTTTCATAAGACCACCACCTTTAGTGATTGTGAGGCCCAACCTTCTAGCCTCATCTTCAGTAATAAAGTTGTTGGTAGCTCCCGTACCCACCATTGCTAGTGCGGGCCGACTATTTACTTGAGCTTCCACATACATTAATCCTCGTTCATTATTGGAAGTCGGAACGACCTTAGCATTGAGAGCGTTAAGAAGTTGCAATGAACTAAAATGTTCCGTCCTTTGATCTTGGCAAGAGGATGAATCCCGTTCCTCCGCCATAGCCGCCAATGTGCCAAGTTTAGGGCAATCACGCATTAAATGTGGCCCCTTGCACACGAAGCATCCACTTTGAGAACCCGTCGAGGCCTTCTTCTTTTCCTCATAATTTTTTCGCGAGAGGAAAGGTTTGTAAGTGTTACC
>NW_019265488.1:206685-225402 GCF_002742605.1 Olea europaea var. sylvestris
CTTTGACAGCATCCATGACCTTACCCTCCAACCTCGTATATTCTTCCCTTAAAGCGCCTTGGTCTTCCTTGAGATCATCAAGTTGTTCCAAGGTGTGAGCTTCAAGGGTTGAGGGTGAATTCTCCACTACTTCAATGCGTTCCCCTATATTGAGAAATACTTCTTCAAGAGATCCACCGGTAGGGGCTGGTGGTCGGCTCTTGCTTCGAGTTTGTCGAGTTTTCTTACTCGTGGTTTGGGGTTCGACCTCTCGACCCCGCTCGTCATGTTCTACTTCCGAAATGCCGGATCCCACAACATCTTTTTCCACCATGCCAACGATAGTAAGTGAGCAAACCTAGGCTCTGATACCAACTGTCACGGACTTGCTAATTTCCTTTAAGAACCGTGCGGCCTTAGTGTCTTCAACTTCCGCCCCGCGGTTATTACACTAAGTCAGCCTCCCGATTAGCATTGATGTCTTAGAAAGACACTAAGTAGAACACTTTAAGAAAGGGACAATGAAAGAACACAAGAACTTACAAAGAGGGCTTTGTATTGAATAAGGATACTCTTTACAACTTCACTCTCTTGATGCCTTCAAATGAATCATACCAAGCTATCTATAGTAGTGGCCTCCTCAAATGGATGGCTAGAATCTTTTCTATCCAATGGTCTAGATTACGCATCTAGAATTATCTATACAAATATTTATATTAAAATATTTATGGACTAAATTAGGATGATCTAGAATAATCCACCAAATGAGGAGCTTGTAGGCTTCTAGAATGTCTCACCATATTCTAGCAATCTTCATGCACTTGTGGGAGTTTAGAATATTCCAGTTAGCCTCACGTCGTCAACATTTTAAATTTCTCGATCTTCTTGTGCCAAAATCGAGCGAGTCGTGACACAGTGCTCGCTACAAGATGTTTAGTGTCTTCAAATTTTATCGATTGCACTGATTGATGCCAGGATGTTCTCCTGGAAAGGAAAAAAGAGAGAAAGATGGTTAAGATGAAAAAAAAAAAACACAAATGTATCGGTTTAAATGGATTTAGATATTATTATATATTTACAAATTTCGTGTTCTGATTATTTCTATATATGCAGGATCTGCCTCAAACATTTACAGGCCATCCTGCTCTAGATGAGGACGAAAGAAATACTTTGAGACGTTTATTTATAGCTTATGCTCGGCATAGTCCCTTTGTTTGCTACTGTTGGGCATTCTAGATTAATAGGTTATTGCATTTAAGAATTTAGTGAA
Source organism: Olea europaea var. sylvestris (assembly GCF_002742605.1). Taxonomy (NCBI): domain Eukaryota; kingdom Viridiplantae; phylum Streptophyta; class Magnoliopsida; order Lamiales; family Oleaceae; genus Olea; species Olea europaea. The sequence goes on from NW_019265488.1 coordinate 207,935, forward strand.
AATCCCTTTAATATTGAGGCCGGAAATCTTGTGGTATGCCACTCTCATTAGAAGATAAGTCATTTTACAGCTAATCATATTTTCTTAGTTACTGTAATGTGATATTCCATTCTTCAAAAATCCAAATGTTAAAATATTGAACAAGAGAATTGAATAAAACATAATTTCAAAAAATTAAGCGAACTTAATCGTAACTATCATTTTACACCAAGAAAAAAAAATAATATATATATATAGGTGAAAATTAAATTAAATTAAATTAAATTAAAAAAAATTACAGTTGAAAATTAAATTAAAAAAATTACAAGCGAAAATTAAAAAAAACAAAAAAAGTTACCATAAAATCTCTATAATCGCAATGAACCAAACGATCGGACTTCACCAAACACTTTGAATCTTTAACAAGTTTTTAAAAACCTACAATTTTGACATTAATATAAATATAATAAATACAAAACTCGTGCAACGCACGTGACGACGACTAGTTCTATCTAAAAAGTGAAAAAAAATTGCCGTGTAGAGTAATGTTCAACAGTGCATACTAAACACAAGGTGGGGTAGAGAAATAAGTCGAATCAACCATTTTAAAAAATTGGACCAGCACGTTCATTTTACTACGGAATTCTTTAGTACAAAATTTTTGTATAGTCCCTATATAGTAACAAGTATAAACAAATCAATCTGAAGATCATCAAATACTCAAAAGTAAACGAATAAAATGCACAAAACAAATTGACTAAACGATTACAAAGTTGCAGAAAATTCTCAGCCTTTTGGTGTAATGCTTCTCTCTTCTGCCGGAAAGATAACCAGTAGCACAAAAGATCAGTCCTAAACTAGAAGCTTATTGTATTTTGCCTGTCTCGAGGTGCAACGCATTGCCATAAGGACCGATACGAGGGAATATTCGCAGCATCAACACCCAGGGATGCAAGGTTACGTGCATACTCCTGAAAATCATACAGTTTAGAGAATATGCCGAGAATATACAACTGATGATAAAACTCGACCAATGTTGAAATTCTCAAGTGTTTATAAACGATTTAAATTATAAATAGATAGATAAGAATGGTAGATAAGTGAGGAGTACTTGTGAATTCTATGAAATGTGAATAAGAAGGTATTTGACTGATTATGAATATCAGCCATACGCTTAATGCTTATAAGCTTTGAGTCCTACAAAATGTGTGAATAATAAGTGATTTGTAAGTTGTGGGTCATACGAAATGTTTAGATAAAAAGTACGTCTGGCTGGTTTAAATTATAATTTAAGCTTTGCCAAACACGCTCTTTTAAGATGCTTTCAGAAATGTTTCGTACATAGTAATCCACTAATGATAAAAATGCTATTCAGGAAATCAATACTCTCAACCAATGTTGAAATGGTAGAGATAAGAAATCTAGTTTAAGATCCTTTTAAGAAATGTTTAGCAGAGAGGATGGAAAAAGAGTCACTAGATTGGTATTAACAGAGCAAAAAAGTGATAAAATCTTGTTTACTACATTGTCAAAACTTGCACTTAGAATGATTCTTACCTGAATATCAAGAAATAACTGCATGCACATCTTGTCAGTATCAGACACATTATTGTCTGTTACCTCTGTGCTTGCTCCAGCTCGCTTTTGTGCACCTAAACGTATTTTCTGAAGAGAAGACTCCGTCTTTCTTGCCTGTAATAGTAAGTACCAGTTTGGCAATGCCATAAGAGAGAGAAAGCAGGAAGTTATTTTCTCATGACAAACAAAATAAAGGCGAAAAAGCCGAAACCAGCTTTTCGGCAAAAACTGCCTAGTGGCTATCCAACTGCTGAGGCCCTGAGGGAGTAAAGCCGTGACCATGTTTTGACTAAGCTTAAAAAGTTGACTTATAAGTAAATTAGAATGTTTCAAAATAAATATTGTTTATTAGTCAAGGATGGAAAAAAGCAGGCCACTTGTTATGAGAGAAACGTAAGTTACGTTCAAAGTAACCTATGTGAAGTTACAAGAGAAGTAAGTTACCCAAACATATGTTAAAACAGAAGTTACCTAATAATAGCTTATATTTTTACTAATCTTAGCCAAACATGCACTAGTCATTCAGATTATCCCATAGATGAGATTTTGGCACAAATCCATTCCAGAGTCCAGGAAGGGTTCTGGAAATTTATTTATGGTGTGTGTCAAGAACAAAAGGGATGCTTAGGAAGAAAGAGGAAGAGAGGTGTCTTCCAGAAAATTCAGACAATATGCTCAGGAATCTACATACCACACTAACGAGCTCAGCAGCTAATTCATAATATCGGCGAGTAATCTCACTAGTAGCACTGTGCAAGAGTTCATTTCGGAGGTCGCCTGTTAAATATGTGGCAACTTGCTCTCCATCAAGAAAAGCCTGCAGAAAGTAAGACATTTTAGTTTTAGATGGAAAAAACTATAATTCAGAAAAAGTTGATGACATATTGTAAAGCCAATAAGAGAAGGTGCACGCTTCTGAAGGTGGGGAAAATATATATTATTCCAAGAAAAAGCAATCTCTAATGAGTTGAGTATATCATAAAGCATTTAAAAGGTTCAGGAAACCATAGCAATTCTGATGCATTTTATTTTCAGTATAACAAGAATGTGCAGACTTTCTTGCGGATTATATATGAAAGTGCATGCTAAACTAGATGCTACTCCTACTGAGTTTCATTATCAGGCGATCTTAGCAGATATACCTACCGCTCACCCCCAACACCAAGATGTTAGTGTGGTATGCGTCACCTATTCTTTAGCAGCTCTATCAACAATAGACGGTTTGTGCTCTTAAATTTATGGAGTCATTGTGGAAGGTTCCATTCAATACATTATTTTTAACTTAACATTTTGTAATCATCAGGCGCACATCTATGTCATATCTACAAATGTTGGTTCTTAACATTATTTTTAACTTAACATTTTGTGATCATCAGGCGCACATCTATGTCATATCTACAAATGTTGGTTCTTACTACAGGTACAAGTCCATGTGAATTAGTTGCTCAAGCATCTATCATTTGATGCTTAAAAATGAAAACATGTGGTATGGGTACTTGAGCAATAATAATAGCATTATCAGCAATAGCAAGAGGACTTACTATAAGATTGACATTTTCTCCTTCCATATAGACCCCCACCTTACTAGTTTAATATTATATAATTGTTATTTTACGTCACAGTTATTGGGGCTAATTATTATTTTCTGGGGAAGTTATTTTTTCACATGAAAGCATATAAATTATACCAGAGTTCAAATTCATGTAATATATCCACTCAAGATGTTAGATATATAAAAAGATAATCTCACACAAGCTTGTTGTCATTTATCTTATAGCAAAATAACTGTATGAAAGGAAGTTCAATAGGAAAATATTCAGGAAGTGAAGACAATAAGTACCTTTAAAGGACGCAACACTCCTGATACATATGGTGAATGCCTAACAGGAAGAGGTCTCTGACCCACCCTATATGTTGCAGTTATTCCCTTCAACTGTTTCAAGTCCTACATAAAATTTTGCACATGGCATGATCCAAGTAAATTATAGTCCATGGTTGAGCTGAACATAGAGCATGTTTGGCTAAGCTTAAAAGCTGCCAAACTGCTAATGAAGTCCAAGGAAGCTTATTAGTGCAAGAAACTAGATAAGGATGTTTTACCTCCACTGACTTTTCAACTAATGTTTTTATTATTGAATTCATTACAAGAGGCAGAAGAACTTTCAGGGAATTGCCGCCCTGCAAAATACTCTGCCTTACAAGATCAAGCACTTCTGGGGAACACGACTTGAGAAGCTCAAGCACACGCTCCAGGTAGCCGCCACAAATTTCCTCCACCAGACAATTTAGATCATGAATTATCTGTAAAATAACTGTTATTAATAAATATAGCATAATCATCAACTTTTTTCACAAATTGCAGAAGGCATGAAATTAACAGAGTTGCAAGTTACAACATGCCATATTCATATTCAGGAGATCAGAAGAGGGGAAACTGAAAGAAGAAAAAGGAACTCAAGCAAAAAATATTCAAAATTTGAACTGAAAATTATGTTCAAAGAGAGAAAATCACATAGTACAAATGGCAAAAAATTGGCAGTAAAGTGGTACAAATAGAATTAAACTAACAGCCCAATATATTTATCACTGGACCTAATACAAAGGGAGAGAGAGAGAGAAAAATAAAAAAATAAAAAAACAAATAAAAAATGAAGCCTTTCATACTCGCAAAAAATCAGCATGTTGAAATGACCATATCACGTAGCCACAAGTCCTTGCTATTTACGACTATTTAACAATCTAGAGTCCACTAAACAAAAAGATACACTAATGGGGAGTGAAGGCCACACATAAACACCATAAAAACTTCTTCAGGACTGGGGTGAATAAACAATGTACAACATTTGACGATGAAAGTCGAGATTTAAACCATATCTCAAGTAAATACAAAATAATGACTTCCAATTCCACACGAGGGGAACCCCCACCAAAACTCTTTAAAACCTGGCTTCTCCATCCATCTGCATCAGCTCTGGATAAATGATAAGAAGTTGCATAAGCAAAATTCTCTTTCAGGGAGTAAGGAGATCTCCCTTGTCTTCATTTCCACTTTCATGCTCTATCCTTATGTTTCACATTCTACATTCAACAATGATGATTTCACACACGTTAATGTCATGTTAATACTTATGAGGTCTTCCAGGAGTGGCATATGAACACTTGCATGATTGTGTCACTGAAATGAACCTACATCTCTCTGAATGGAAAATATAAATCAATTTAACCAAAGAAAGTGTGTATCATTTTTCAGTCCCTTGCCAATTATTGATTTTTTTAAGGCCTTTCTCTTCATAAAAAGATGTTCAACAATGATGATTTCACACACGTTAATGTCATGTTAATACTTATGAGGTCTTCCAGGAGTGGCATATGAACACTTGCATGATTGTGTCACTGAAATGAACCTACATCTCTCTGAATGGAAAATATAAATTAATTTAACCAAAGAAAGTGTGTATCATTTTTCAGTCCCTTGCCAATTATTGATTTTTTTAAGGCCTTTCTCTTCATAAAAAGATTTAATTAATATAAATTAAAAGTCACAATCTGAGACAATTCTTAGATAAGCACGAAGATAATCCTCATATAAAAAGGAATGGCATTATAACACATCTAAAGAGGGGAAATGGGCAGGATAAGATTAAGAACTCTTGACTATTTATTTTGCACAGACATCATACAGATGGTCTGAGAAAATTAGACACATACATACAGAAAATCTTCTGGGCTAGCAGAAATAGCCCACTCAGATCCAGATTTGGAACCTGCATTACCAGCATTGCGAGCATCCATTCCAACTGACAACCAGTTTGAGAATCTGTAATGATAATATATAGTTCAATATTCTGATACATCAATATGTCCATTATCAAGTCAAAGTCATCAAACAGATTTATATTTCTAAACCCAGCCAACAATGAAAGTGAACTAACCGTGAAAGAAGTTGCAAAAATAGGCGTAAAAATTTGTCAGAACAAGAAAGGACAAGAACATCATCCCTCCAGCATGATCTCAAGCAATCCAAAAGAGAGATACTTTGCCTCAATACTAAGTTTAAAGAATGTCCCTGATCTGAGGATAAGTTTTGAGAGGGCTGAAGTGCAGTAACTACAAGTGCAGATTCCAGCGTCCCAGCAATTTCCTGAAATCTAAGGCAATTAATTCATATAAGTATTTCTATCCTTAGGTTGCTCTCGTTAATACTTCATCACCTTCCTAAGATTGGAGAGGCCTAGCAGACTTAGTTAGTCATAGACTTGTATATCAGATAATGTTGTGTACCTCAATGTGAAATAGACCCCAGTATTCCATTGCTTTATAAATTCCATATAGACCGCTTCTTCCCGAAATTTAGCAATCGCAGATCTAGAGGGGCAGTGACCTAGCATGAAAATGTATAGTGTTACAATAAGACAGATGTAAATGAGAAAATAATTAATGAGCCAACTGTTAATGTGAATGTAGAACGTGCTGAAGGTTCCTCTACTACCTTCTAAGTAAGCCAAGAAATTTAGAGTTGATTTGTAATTTTTTAGGAACTTTGTGGGTCTTCCAGGAGAGAAAGCCCCTGGCTTTCCTTTCTGGATTGCTGATAGAACCTCTCTGAGAATAGAATTGGCCAGAAAGCTGAATACATGTAGACCCGAATTTTCTGCACATAATTTTAAATACAAGAACAATAAGCAATCATAGAGAAATGCCAAAGTCCAGCAAAACTTGTTATTCAAGAAATAAAAAATTGATTAGCTGTCAAGAAATTTACAATGCATAGAAGTTTCTAAGAAAATTTGGTTCAAAATGTAAATTCAACAGTCCTGTGAATTCCAATAGTGTACGCATGATTCCATTGGTGCGGCTTTCAGGGTTGTGTGCAGATGCAAACGAATAAATGAAGACTTCTTGTTACAGAAACTAACTGCAATAAAATTTGCAGAAAGAACCAAAAAGGAAAAGAGTTTGAAAGACTAACCATATGAAGGTTAGAGGTTGTTAAACATATTTAGGCATTCAACAACAGGGTTTTGCTTTTCCCTTAATTTTAATAGATCCATGATAGATAAGATAACTTATTCTTGTGTGGTCTCATATACAGTGCAAAGATCCTGTTAATGTGTAAAAGGGAAAAATTCTTGCTACTTGTCCAAATTCCACCTTATAGCATCATCCATTTTCTTAGTCGTTTAATTTTCCTACTTTGTTTGTTTTCTTGCAGAAGAAATTGCTTGACTGTGATGTTATGAAGGCATAATATCTCTATTGGCTCAACTCTACTAATAAAAATCCTTACTCCACTTGCTAACTAGCAAATTATATCATTTCTTCATTTTTAGTTCAAGGTACTACTGTCCACATAAAATGCTGAAGGCAAGAAATCAGTCTGGCATTAGTACAAACTGCTGATATTACCAGTTACCACAGACATCTGCATACTAATTTATCCAGCTTAGAAGTGCACATTATCGACAACATGACAGTAGCGCCCTGAACTAACAATGACAAATTAATTGACTACTAAAAATAAAATGATATTCAAGTTTATTAATTCTGCTTCAAGGAAACAAGGGTAATATAATTGCAATATTCCTTTATTAACACCAAATAGAATAACACACGATGGTAACAAGAATACCTGTAAAAGATATTTTCAATAAAAATTTACAATCATCGTCAATGTATTTCTTGATTCTGTCATAGTCTTGGTCAAGTTCGTCTTCAGATTCCCCACCAACTGCACTGGATGAGCCGTGAGGGATAACCTTCTGTACAAATGGTGCCACCACCTTTACGCGAAAAATATCTTCAGCACTCTTGGTATTATCAATAGCAGCATATGCACGTAGGCAATTGTATATTGCACTTCCATCTTTGTGCTCAAGTCCATCTACAAAACAGTGTCCCAAACTTGTATCCAACAACACGCCAGCATTCTGTATCCTCTTCACCATATTCTCAATGAAGGGCATGTTCTGTACTGCCATCATATGAAAAGAATGTGATTAAGTACTGCAAATCCCACTGATTGAGTATAACATAGGAAATAGAGGGTGTCAAACCAAAAAGAAATGCGGGATGAGCAAAATATCAAACCACATAATTAGCTCTCAGATCAGACATGTCATAACTCTACTAATGAGCCTACCCATGTATTAAGAAGCAGGAAATGAAGAGTAAGGAAAAATCAAATCTATTATGGAGCAAATTTTGCGTACACTTAGTTCGAACTTGATTTGTGTCATAAATACTACCTTAAACCATTTCATGTATTTATAGTTCTTCAAATAATATGGGAGTGCCATAAATTTATAGGTCGTAATCCAAGAGTCAGGCATTCAATACTCTGAAACTCATGTTCCGTCATAATTGGAATTCTACAAGCATCTAAACATCAATGTCTTAGTGCCTGTTTGACACACATATATTTATTTTATGGTTTATTACAGGACCATTTTCAACTACACATACACACAATAAAATATTCTACACGTATATCAAATACCTATCCACATTCTCTTCAAAATCACTATTCAAAATTCTTTTTTTCTACAATAATGGTTGTCGAACAAGCTCCTAGGTCTAATAATAACAAAAACTAAGACTTATCCCCTACAATTTTATATTTGGCTGCATGAATCCCGTTTGACAACTTTGTTCCGACCAGCATGAAGCAAAGGCATTATAAATATTCTTATTTTAAATGTCCCCATTACTGTGATCGTGAATAAATCAAAAGTTGGAAAAACTATCAAAATTGTCAACGGTAACAAAAGTCAAATATATTAGAGTCAATTATAAATATATTTATATCAACAAGGAAGTCCAAACATAGGAACAAGCAATAAGTTGCAGAATATAAATCCACAAAAACTAATAGAAGAAATACATCAAAAGAAAATAAAATAAAGTTCTGTCATGAGGATGGAGGGAGAAAGACCTTTGCATGAGCAATATAGAACTTCAGCCGATTCATTTCACTTGCAATTCTTTCCAGAAGCATACTTTGAGTCTCTCTAAGGTTTGTTCCATTTTCAGCATGTTGAAAGGAGATACCGTTGCTTAACTGTCCCTTTTCTATAGAATTAATGTCGCTGCTGGCCCAATCAGCTGGCACACTAGGAAGCTCCTTTATCAATTTTTCAACCTACACAGATATCAGCTTTTAGTACAAATTAGAAATTTTCAAATAAAGCAGCTAGAAGCCAAAACAGAGCGTGGAATGTGTATCTTCTCTATCTACTATCTATTTTTCTCCCCTTTTCTTTTGCATTCCAGCATCCCAAAACCCACAAAACCGCCCATAAGTTTCTGACCAACGAGTCCCAGCTAAGATGCCCCTATATAGAGTAGCAAAAACAAGCGACAACCAAATATATAAAAGAGAAAAACATCAAACCTAATTGAGGTACCAGGTTTTGACAACGAAAGCTAATTCTTACTTCCACAGCTATGTAGAACATGATTGAATTGACCTAGTCCACAGATTGAGCAGTAGCATTTCTCTACAATTCAGTGTAAGTTCCACCCAGTAAAAAGAAGTTTAGTTTCGAGTGATTGAGTTAAGTATAGGGTACATTTTTCCATCAAGAGAGGTGGGCCCAGTGTGATATTTCTCTTCAGATTTGGACTCAAATGCAACATTAGTAATCAAAGAACTCTAGCTCGAACCGGGTATTCAATGATGTTTTTTAAACCATAGAATGATAACAATATCTAGAGTTTTCCAACTAGAGTTGCGTGTGATTTACCCTATACCTTGCAAGAATAAACTGAATCACTTTGTTTCTTAATTTATATTCGTCCTTCTCCTTCTCGTCATTTTCCATAATCTTAAAACTAAATCTAACCACTCTGACCCCACTCCTAACTGCATCAATTCAACCTAGGGAGTTGGAACCTTAAAATCTCCACTGACAAAAATTGATATCTTTCTCGACATGTGCTGACATTCACATGCACACAAGGCAAGACCTCTGTATTCTGCCCGCTCGATAAGAGATCATTAACCACAGGCCAGGATTCATATCATCAACCAAACATAGAGATGCTCTGTCTCCATAGTTGGCAGTAGGCACATGCTCCAAGATTCCTAATAGTAGAGAATTGCTACGACAGAGAAACTATTCATAAACAGAATCCACAGACATAATCAATTCCTTAAAGTTCAACACCGGTATGGTTTAACAAATACATGCATGTGCAACCAAGTGCAAGATTCATTTGTAACTCCTTCAAAATCGCCACAATCAATTTTAAGCATTAAAATTAAATTAAAATAGGAGACATTGAAGAACATAAACATTGGATACTAAAAATACTAAATATATTAAATTCGGATATCGTATCTTACTCCAGCATTACTAATATAAACAGGAAAAGAAATTTATTCAGTCAATTTTACCTTGGAAACGACATGAAATGTATCCAGCAACAACTCCAAAACCTCCCGGGCCTCATTGGCTTGAGCGCGCTGCTTAAGCCGGCTCTGGAGAGCGATTAACGACCCATCAACCGCATTTCGGAATGCAAGAATCTTCTCCTTGATCTCGAGTAACGGCGCCCTCATTCGAACAACTGCCTCGTCCACATCAACAAGCTTAGTACTAAGACTAACAAAATCCGCATAATCTCGATTAATCAACTCAACGAGTTCGTGCTTTAGAGCACTCAAATGTGACCGGAGCTCCGAACGGAGAGTGTCGAACGGCACAAAGGTGCGGAGATCCGATATGTAGGACTCCGGATCGAATTCCGGATCCAGGAACTTGGTCGGGTTCAGCCATAACGGGTGGGCGTCCTCTTTCGGGTCCCCGAATAGATCCGTGGCGGATTTTGGCAGTGGAGAATGCAGATCCATCGCCATTAGAGAAATTTGATTTGGGTTTTTAACTTTATACTTTTTTTTTTTTTTTTTTTTTTAAAATATGATGAAAATGGGATCTGGCGAATACTTAATGATATGGGAGGTTCCAATGTACAGTTTAAGATTTCTAGCCTTCTAGGTTTTATTTTTAATTTTTGGTGTTAGTATTTAAATCCTTCTAAGCTCATGTTCAGCCTCATTTCTTACTCTTTCTTTTTTAATTATTTTTAATCACAAATTTAATATTATTTCACAATTTTTATCAACTTTTCAATCAAACAATTCACTAGCTTTTATCAAAATTTTCCAAAATTTTATTTATTTTTATCCAAACTAAACAAGGCTAAATTTACCTAATTTTGTAAGTTTGTTCAGATGACATAAATTAAGTCCCCATTTGGCCCCTATTTTCTAGAAATGAAAATGGGTGGAATAGTATTCTTTCGAAAAATGAATTGTTGAAAAGGAATGAAAAGATTTCGATTTACGTATAATATTATTTTATTGAAAATTGTGTGATTGAAAACAAGTCTTTATACTCTCGCAATACATGTGGATATGAGAAGTCGTTTTGTTGAAATTTCTTAGTCGGCTCCTTCATTGTTGTTAAGGGGTTGGCCTGCACATATCGCTTTCTATCCATGAGGATCCGCTCAAGTTTATTAGAAAAAAAAAAAAAAAAGGTTCTAAAACATAAAAGAAGTTGTTGGGTTTCACTTAGAAAATTATTATTTTTCCTTCAAACATCTTATTTCAAATTTATATTAATTTCTAAAAAAAGAAATAATGGTAAAAGCTACAGTTAGATCGGGCTGATTTGAAATAACTATCGATCTATAAGTTAGTTTGGTCTACATATTTAAAAGACGGTTTGGACCAAATCAACACCGTATATTTTTATACTCGAGTACATAGCAGATTGATGCATGTTTGTCTAAGTTCATAAGCAATGAGTTCTAAAGAATGGATGATTAAAAAGTTGGTAAACATCATGGATCTTAATAAATGTATGAATAAAAATAGAGTTTGGTTAACTTTTAATTAGTATAAATTTTGGCAAACAAGGTTAGATTAAATCCTTGTTTCACAACCATGATTTAAAATAATAATAATAATAAATAAATAAATAAATAAATTTAAATTGTGATTTTTAGGAGAATATAGTATTCAAAAATAAGAAAAAGTTTTGACTTTACGTGCATACTATTTTATTTATGTGAATTTTGGTTGAAAATGAGTATGTTAAAAAAAAAAGAGTTTGAAAAGTATGGCTGTCATAAGGATATCAATTTAGCTCCCGACTTGGACCACCGTGGTTCGGCACGAAAAAATATCCTAGTTGGCCTGACTCGAGGCTCGGTGGTGCCGAGATTCGAGCTCATGAGCCTTGGAAAAAAATGAAAAGGCAACAGGTTGCTGTGCACTGCTACCTTAAAAAAGGCAGCAAAATGCTCCATTTTCAGGTAGCTGAGTGCTGCCTTTAAAAGGGGGTAGCTGGTTGCCTTAAAAAGGTAGCATGGTGCTGTCTAGCTACAGTTATTAAAAAAAGAGGGAGAAAGAGAGCTTACTCGGCTCGGCTCAGAAACCTCGAGCCAAAAACTCTGATCGAGCATGGATTTTTTAGCCGAACAAAAGTTTAGCTTAGCTTGGATCCAAAAAAAGCTCGCACCATTTTACTCGAATCGGGTTCGATCCTCGAATTTTAGCTCCCTGAGCCGAGTCGCTTCGACTCATTAACATCCCTAGGTTGTCAAATCAGGGGCTATTGCGGCAAGATACTAATATTCTTAAAAAACCATAAAAAAAATTGTGTACAAATCCTTTAAGCCTCCGTTTGGTCCCCAATTTCTTTCATTTTTTTTACTCTCTCAAATTGTCAACCACATATTCTTCAAAAAATAATATTCCAAACATTAAAATTTGGAGAAAAAAATGGGGGTCAAATTGGGGCTAAATTGCATTCCTATTTCCTACAACACCAATGTTGTTAGGCTTGTGAACACTGGCGGATTTAGCACCCGACGAGGCTCGCCAACCATCAGTGCTGGCTTTTTGTCAATAAAAATTTTTTGCTGCCTTTTTTAAAAAAATAAAAATAAATAAATAGGAGGTCAGATGGACAGCATCTCTTGTAGCCCACTACAACATTCTTCCACAACCGCCTCCTACATGTCCAGTCGTGTTGATTTTTAGTTTCAGTCGCCCATAATCTGTTTGATAAAATGTCCAAAAGGGAAAGAACGCTTTGTAATTCAATGTGAAAATGCAGAGAAAAAGAGTTGTGCCAACAGAGTACACTTATGTCGATCTTATGAAAGTTTGTACCAAATGGACGTATTTAGAAAGTGGGAAACCAATTCTTGGCAAGATTTTTGTTTTTGGATTAATGGAATAAGGGCAACGTGTTTGTTTTGGATGCCTATTGTGATTTTGATGCAAAATGTGTAAGATTGACAAGGCATAAATAAGATTGGTCAAAAGAATTTGGTTTCATGGAATTTGAAGATTTCAGGGTATTTGAGAAATGTTGCAAAATGCATTAAGACAAGATGATATGAAAGTGTTAGGTTTGAAACTGGATCGAGTTACAATTTATAATGTCATTGGTGCCTTTTTGAAGATTGGGTGTGTAGATGAGGCATGTAGAGCTTTTGAGGAGATTAAAGAGAAGGAAATGGGAGTTGGACAGCTATGATTGTGGGGTATGGGCAGATTGGGCTAGAAGAGAATGCCTTAACGTTGCTCAAGGAAATGCTATTAGAGTTTGTTTGATTGACATGAAAAATATCGCCTAGAAAAGAAAATATTTTTCTTGTTTTGAGGAAAACAAAAACCACCTCCCCTTAGAGAAAATATTTTCTTTAAAAACAAGGAAAATTATACATATTTTCAAAAGTTGGAAAATATTTTTAATGGAAAAAAATAATAGTTAAACACCCAAAGTAGGAATTTGGGTTGAAAAACTAATATTTTTCAGAGAAAATAAATGTAATCAAATACACCATTAGATAAGAATAAAACTTCTTATACAGTTCACATTGTACATAAAGTATGACATGCTTTGTAAATTCAAGATGTTGTTGGCTGAAAAGTGTGTAGTTTTTAAAAACCGTTTAATCATGCTATGACACGTGGCACAATGTCAAACTTGATATCAAATAAAATATACAAGTAGCATGATTAATTAGACAATGTGATGCCTAATAAGATTACTATGTCTGTGCATGGCCTGGGCCATAGATTTTAGGATGTTAGACCAATTTTAAATATGGAATCCATAATAAAAAATTTATTAAATAAAATTATTCAAAGTTACAATAATCCTAATTTAAAACAATCTCTAAATTAAATTTATTTTTTCTAAAACTTTTTGATAGAGAATCAACAATTATATTCCTTCAAACAATCTGTTTTAGAACTTTTTTTATAGTACTATGATCAATTTATTGAACTTTTTTTTGGTGACATTTTTTTACCAAAAATGATATTTTATTAACTTCAATTTTAAGGAGGTCATGTCGGCAGTTGCAATTGCAAATGGTATGACAGTTGCAAGTGTAGCTAGTATATCAATAATATTATATGAGTAATTCACACATTTGAAAAATAATTGACCTTTTTTATATAGTATAAAATAGAGCGGGTCGGTTTCATTCGATTCTAAAGAGAATCGAATCGAACCAAAATTTTCGGATATCTAGTAAATGGAATCGTCGGGTCCAAATATAATTATGGAACCGTTCGGGTTCAGTTCGGTTCGATTCTGTACTATAATTAAATTTTTTAACATTTATAACAATATTATATAAATACAACTTATGACACATTTAATGGTTTTGGAATGTCAGATACTAGTAGACTACCTTATTCAAATGATCGCTACAGTCAAACCTTCGATCGGCGGAGGTCACAGCGTCGGCCGACTATTGTATATGTTTTAGAATGTCAGCGAGGCTGTGAGAGTCAAAACAACATTATGCACTTTAGTGTAGGTCTTTAGGGTTATTTAGTGGGTTGGATCTTATTGGGCTAAAAAATGAAACAATAAAATGGGTAACTGAGCCAAAAATTAAAAAATTAGAAATGAAACAAATTATTGGGCCAAAAATTTGGATTTAGAAATTTTTAATTTGTAAATTTGTTTAGAAAAAATTAAAATTAAAATAATTTGATTTATTCAATATAAAAAAATTAGAAAGATTCGGTTCTTATTCGATTTTTCGGTTCTTGGTCTAGAACTGAAAACCAAACCGTACCCGTCGGTTCTCAATTCAAATACCCATTCGGGTATTTAATTTGACAAGAACCATCGGGTTCGATTCGGTTCGGTTCGGCGAATTTGCCCAACCCTAGTATAAAACTTCAATTACCTCTTTAGAGCCTTCTGATAAACAATTTCTAACAATTTGCAGCTCAAAAAATAAACGTGTGCTTATCAATATCAAAATCTTGTCATGCTTAATTTTTTTAAAGGTTACGAGATCAACACTTCAAATAATTATTATCTGCAATTTACAATTTTTTAAACCAAGCATAAACTCAAAAGTAATTTCATATTTTAAAATTGTTCAAACATTAACCTATGTAAAGAAAGAGCTTAATAAATTATAGCCCCTATTTGACAACCTTTAAACATTTAAATTGCTTGTTATAGTATCATTCTCCATCACATATTTATATAATAAAATATTCTTCACAAACCAATAAAGTTTTCTTACTTTTTAACTACACATTCTTCAAAAATATTATTCAAAACTCTTTAATTTTTCAAATAATGAGTGTCAAACAGGGTCATAATAATAAATGATAAAGTCTAAAAGAATTTTTGTCATAATGTTTTATTTCATCATTAACATTTTGATCACAATGCTTCTTTTTATGGATAATACATGAAATGTAAATTCAACCTCCACTTGAGCAGCAATTTCTTTAGAAATTTTTTTATTAAGCTTATTTTCTTACTAAGTTAATACCGGACTAATAAGTGTATTAGATCGTTAAATGAGATTAATTGTAATAAATTTTGATGATTTATGATTTAATTAGATATTAATTTTGTTTGTTATGTAAAACTCGAGATGAATTAGTGGAATTGAAAAAAAAATGAATAAAAAATGGCAAAAATGAAAAACTCCAAAATTTGAGGACCAAAGTGCAAAAAATTAATAGTTGATTCAGATCATAAAATGATGATTGAAGATCATTTATGATCAATTAAATGCAAATGGATGTCAAATGAGTGAAATATAGTTATATAATTTCATAGATAAATTTTTAGCCGAAAAAAGTAATGCTTCAAAATTTTCAGTTTCAGATTGAGACCCTTTCTCGGGTAGCAAATATTTGAATTGGAAAATTCCAACTTCTCGAAGAATTATAGCCCTTTAAGTTACTTTTTCAAAATATTTTGAATCACCTCAATCAAATATCGAAAGAGAAAGTTATGACCAAATTACTAAATGCTACTCAATAACAAAACTGGGTAAACCTGCGGCACACAACCCTTTATGCCTGTACATGCATGCATACCACTTTTTCTTGATCCGAGAGCAATTCAACATGCTTGTGCGTTAGCTATACCTGGGTGTGCTAGGCCAATTTTCTTTTTTTATAACTCTTCGCTACAATTTTAGGATGATTTCTTGATCTAATTTCGTCCCTTATAAACACAAAACTTGGGAAAAACATTGAAAACTCTATCAAACTTCTAGATACATAATAATGTCATAAAATTAATTAAGAACAGAAGCCAATTTCCCACTTTTGAGAGAGAAAATCAAACCTTAGTAAGGAATCGAAGTTAACTAAATCCAGATTTTAAAGAATTCAACTTGAACTTGAAGAAGAACATCTTTTGCATTCTTTCGTGGGTTGATATTTTTTTCATTATTCTTCTTGTAATTTATTTAAAACAACGTTGGGCCAACTCTGTCTTTATATTGGATGAAACTGAACTCTATTGTTTATTTATTTTAATTCAAACTAGTTTAGTAATTCTTGTTTGCTTTATTAATTTTGAATACTCACTGCATTATTTAATTCTTTGATTATCAATTATCAAGTTTAGAATACGACAAAATTAACATATGTGGAATAGATGTTAAAAATAATATTTATCGTGTGTGCAGTCATATAGATATAACATAAAATTTAATACATTCTAATAATTCAAATTCAAACTAGGCCCTTGTTTGGGGCACATTTTCAAGGAAGAAAGTAGAAAAAATTTTATTGTTCTTTTCAAATGTGGGGTCCACCTAAAAAGGATGAAATCAAATATGGTGGCTACAATATGCTCTCCACGGTCACAATTCTCATTTTTTGAGCTAAAAATGTGCCCCAAACAAGGCTAGGAATAGATTCAGGTGGTTAAGATAGATTTAATTTGTCGTCGATTGTCAAAAATACATGAACGGAACTAAATTACAAATCAAGAATTGAAATAGATAGTAATATGCAAATTTTAAATCCAATATAATCATCCATAATTTGATATAAAACACTTTTTACCATTTTCTTAGATAATTAAATATAACATCAAATCAAAATCTCTTTTGTGTTGTATAATTCGAATTTCATATGATGCTAGTAAACTCAAATTAAAAAAAATTCTCCGTGAGACGATACTCTTAACTTAATGAATCTATTATTTGCCAAAGATTCTATACACTTACGAAATTTTATGAATAAGTTTTTGGTTCCGTTGTTGGAGAATAAAGCATCTAATTGGAGTTTATTAGTTTATATAGAATAAAGCATTAATCGCCATACTTTTAAAAAACATCTTTGATTATCACTACACTTTAAGATGGTAAAGTTTTGGTCATGAAAAGATGGTTCAAATAATAATCGATAATGCTCCAAATTGCAAAGGTGACAGGCAAATAACTGAATTTGAGTATCCTCATATTTTTTGGACACCATATTTTGTACACACTAAATCTTGATTTGAAGAACATTTGTGCCATAGAGAATGTTGAAAATAATTTGATCACATATGAGGAATGCAATTGGATTACTAATCTTCATGATGATGTAATGATTATAAATTTTT
>NW_019265488.1:225515-266915 GCF_002742605.1 Olea europaea var. sylvestris
ATGTAGAGATTTCAAGAGAAAGAATAAAATACTTTAAGAGGTACCTATCAAATGAAGAGCGTAATAGGGTGAATAAAGAGTATGCCATATTTTCAACTATGGAAGATGACTTCAGTAATTTTGAATCTATCCATGATCGTTACTGCTTGGACCTAAAGACTTGTTGGGTTATGTACGGTGCTTGCACACCTATGCTTCAAGGTTATGCCCTGAAATTATTGGGGCAACCATCTTCTTCATTTTGTTGTGAGCGAAAATGGAGTATTTATTCCTTTTTGCACTCTCTTAAACAAAATAAGCTAACTCCAAAAAGTGTGGAAGATTTGGTTTTCGTCCATAACAATCTTCTTCTCTTGCCAAAGAGTGCACAATACTTACAAGGAGAGACTAAAATGTGGGATATTGGTGGAGATGCATTTGATACATGTGAAGATGTTGGTGTGCTTGAAGTTACTAATTTATCTCTAGACGAACTGGAGTTGGAGGCGATATTGTGGATGATGGAGATGAGGATGTTGAAGAGGTTCAAGATGAATGATATAATTAATTTCGTTTTTACTTTTTGAATTTATATTATTAAGAAACATGTATGAGTTTAATGTCAAGTTTGATTTCTATTTATCATTTAATTATTTATATATATAATATAATAAGGGGTAATTGACAAAAAAATATCACGACCTTTCAAGTTTATTGTGAAAAACGTCTCAACCTTTCATTTTTTGGTATTTTCGTCCCTATCTTTTACATTTCTTTGCGCAGAAGGTACTTTAATTTATTTTTGACAATTTTACCCTCCATTCAAATAAAAAAAAAGAAAAGAAAAGAAAAAAATAAAGAACTAATTGCAATAATAGTCCCAAATTTTTTAAAAATTACAAATCGCTCACAACTTATTATGAAATGAAAAAATTTTAAATTACCAAAAAAAAAAGGAAACTTGAATATACAGAGAAATAATCAAGAAATAAAGAAAATTTTTAACCATAGCCAACGAAACTGAAAATCTTCAAAAATGGATAAGTATAAATCTCAATTTTTATTTAGTGAAGAGTAGATGGAAGGCTTGAGGCAAAAATCACGTAATCTTCATTTTTTTTTCATTTTCATTGGTTATGATTAAAAAATTTCTTCATTTCTTGATTATTTCCCTGTACATTCAAGTTTCCTCATGACTGATTTATAATTTTTTAAAAAATTTGGGACTATGATTGCAATTAATTCTTTTTCTTTTCGTTTCATTTCAATGGAGAGTAAAATCGTCAAAAGGACAGGCTGTGCAAAGAAATGTGGAAGGTAGGGACAAAAATGTCAAAAAATGAAAGGTAGGGATGTTTTCGACAATAAACTTGAAAAGTAGAGACGTTTTGTATCAATTACCCATATAATAAGTATAAAAAATAGTTGCTTTAGACCATCAACTTAAAATAAACTAAAAAAATAATATTTTAATCAAAGTATCAATGACGTATTGTGTCGGATCTTTTTCAAAAAAATCACATGTCGGTGTGACACGTACTTGTGTCTGTATTAGTGCTTCTTAGGATTTAATAAACCATACCAGAAGGAGTTGATTTTGGGGGTCTTTGTTAAAATGCTCATGGATTTTTCTGCAATGGTAATGTTCAGCTTTCCTATTACTTCTAATTTATTTATTTATTTTTATTTCTTTTGCGCATATGAGATAAATTTCTTGTAATTTCTTTTGCATATGAGATAGACCGCTTGTAATTTATTTGCAGCAGAAAATTATTTGGTTTTCTTCTTTTTTACAACTCTCTCTCCCCCCTCTGGCCAATGATCTTCGGTTAGATACCTCTGGCGTGGAGGATTTGAAAAATTTACTTTTTAACACGATGTTTGAGGTCGAATTCATAAATCTTTCAGAATCGATGGGTTTCTTATGATTTACATTTTTCTTCATATAATCATGAATTTCCCTCTGCATTTCAGACCATATTTGATGAGAGCAGAGACTCCCCTCTCATTTTGTTCATGAAATATATTGAGGAGTTGATAGTGGAAATTCAGAATCATATACTTCATATAAGAACAAGCTGGATAAGCTTCCTGACAATGTTGTCATTATTGGTTCACGCGCTCAAACCAATAATCCGAAGGAAAAGGTAAATGTCCTGTTTTCTTTTCTAAGGGACACGTGTTTATTTTCTGTTCATATATGTGATATATTATGTTCAAAAGAGGCTGTCCTGCTCATACTAATTAGAATCTACATGTTTTGGTATAAAAAATTTATTGGCTTTCAACATGTTGTGATGTCTAATGCCCGTGTAATTTAGAGCACGAATTGCTCCCGGGGCATAGCCCAGTGGTGCAAAGGACAGAAATGAGGTTATCTCACGCCTTGCTGATAGCCGCAATGTGGGGGTTCGATTCCTGAGACGTGGAATTGGACTCCTCATAGGCGCAGTGTACAGGCAGCTCTTGTTCCCTAACCTATTGGGGCACATCCCGCAATTTACCTCCCTCACAAAGCTCTGAATGAGGTTATCTCACGCCTTGCTGATAGCCGCAATGTGGGGGTTCGATTCCTGAGACGTGGAATTGGACTCCTCATAGGCGCAGTGTACAGGCAGCTCTTGTTCCCTAACCTATTGGGGCACATCCCGCAATTTACCTCCCTCACAAAGCTCTAGAGGCGGGGCAGTGAAAGCCCTTAAGGTTTGGGTTCAACCTTTTTAATTTAGAGCACGAATTTAAGTACGTTTCTCCTTGTGTAGTCACATCCTGGCAGTTTGCTATTCACAAAATTTGGCAGTAATAGAACTTCGTTGCTCGACTACGCTTTCCCTGTAAGAACCATCTGTTCATTACTTTTAAAATTTTGGAATAGTGTCTTCTGTATAGTGCTATTTGTTTTGTGCATTGATAAACAAAGTAACACTTCATAGCTCCTGTCCACGTCCACATGTCTCTTGGCTAATACAGTGAATTCTCATTAACATAATCACCTCATAACTCGTCCACGATGGCCGCTTGCATTGCTGGCTTCTTATAATTTAGTTTTGATTACCTCAGGATGGTTTGACGTTACAAATGCAACTAAATTTCCGTCAAAACTTTTTCCTGATAAAGTAACCATACACATGCCTCCAGTTTGTTCTTGAGATTCTGTTGTGTCTGTGATTTGCCCTTTAAACCATTTGACGATACTAACATGACATTGCAGGATGAAGCACTCTTGGTTAGTTGGAAGCATTAATTTGAACAAGATGCTGAAACATTAAAAATGAAAGCAGATCTGAACAATTTTCGAACTTTGAGGGATTGTTTTCATCATAAAAGACCTATTCTAGTGTTTTTTATAATTGTCAAATTTTAATTATTATTCCTCTTGATAATGATTTCACCAAGCATGCTGGACTGTCGCTAGACATGGATATTTTTCTTTTATCCGAGAAACTCTGCTTTTGTCCTAC
Organism: Olea europaea var. sylvestris; assembly: GCF_002742605.1. Lineage (NCBI taxonomy): Eukaryota > Viridiplantae > Streptophyta > Magnoliopsida > Lamiales > Oleaceae > Olea > Olea europaea. The sequence continues at coordinate 228,956 of NW_019265488.1, forward strand.
TAGTCCAGCCAGTACTTTCTCTGAGCAAATGCTTTTGCATCTTTGCATGTAGGTTCTAAGTCGTTAAGGTTTGGTGTATGATGGACTTGAAATATTTATTGTTAAAGACCAACCACTTACAAAGGGGATTAAGCATTTCTTTTTGGCCTGATATATTAGACTCAACATTTATGCCTAACTGGAGGCATGTGATAAGAAGATCTTTTGTACACGAGTAATGTTATTCAATATCACTTGTAGTAACTGCATGATATTAAATAATAGACTCACATAAATGTAATTTCACACAATTCATTTAATTAAACTTATCAAGTGTAGTTACCTAAACTGGTGTTATAGCACTATCAGGGTTAAACAACATTATTCTTTGTACACAAATTTTTCAGTTCAAGACTATTTTTTAAGAGTTAAATTTAAGAGAGAAAATAAGACAATACAAAGAGAAGAGAATTGTATTGAATAGTGTGATTTGTTTACAAGAGAGGTATCCTATTTATAGCCTAATTTGAGAGGAATGTTTTCCTTTCTAACCAATGTGAGACTAACTAACATTTACATTGTATATATATTAACAGCCCCCCTCAAACTCAAGGTGGTAAAATGGAGACCAACTTGAGTTTGAAAACTAAATCCTCAAGGCATCCAGGAGGGTGCGTTTTAGTGAAGATATCAGCAGTTTGATTGGCTGAAGAAACTGATAATAGTCCAATAGTCCCACGGGTGAGATGATGATGTATAAAGTGACAATCAATTTCAATGTGTTTTGTGCGTTCATGGAATACATCATTGTGAGCAATTTGGATAGCACTTTGATTATCGCAGTTTATGATAGTGGCAGTAGAATGGGTGACGCCCATGTCTTCAAGTAACCAGCGAAGTCAAGGAAGTTCCTGAGTGGTATCAGCAAGGGCTCGATACTCAGCTTCTGTACTAGATCGAGCGACTACTGTTTGTTTCTTGCTACGCCAAGAAATAAGAGAATCACCAAGGAAAAAGCAATACCCAGTGGTAGATCTATGATCAGTGGGGTTACCTGCCCAATCTGCATCTGAGTAGGCACGAAGCTTGAGTGAAGAGTGAGATGAGAAGTAGAGACCATGAAATAGGGTCCCTTTGATGTACCTAAGAATGCGAAACACTGCAGCATAATGGGATGTGCGAGGAGCAGAGAGAAATTGATTGATAATATGGACAACATAAGAGATGTCAGGGCGAGTAACTGTAAGATAAACAAGACTACCAACCAACTGGCGAAACAAGGTAGGGTCATCCAAAGGTGTACCATCCATGGGAGTGAGTTTAGAGTTGAGCTCTAGAGGAGTGGTACATGTCTTGCTATCTATGAGTCCCGCTCAAGTAAGAAGATCAGAAGCATACTTTGCTTGCGAAAGATAATATCCCTCAGAGTTAGAAGTGATCTCAAGTCCCAAAAAGTAACTAAGCTTTCCAAGATCTTTCATTTGGACATGTTGGCTAAGATAAGTCTTGAGATCTAAAATTCTGGATGTGTCATCACCAGTGATGATCATATCATCAACATAGAGGAGAAGAAGGATAGTACCCTGGTCTGTTTTGCGAATGAAAAGAGCAGAATCATGTGAGCTGGAAGTGAACCCAAAATCTCCAACAATGGTGCTGAACTTGGCAAACCAAGTTCGAGGAGCTTACTTGAGACCATAAAGAGCCCGATGAAGTTTGCAAACTTGATGCGGAAGATGATGAGAACCAGGAGGAGGGCACATATAAACTTCTTCAGTAAGTTCACCATTAAGAAAATCATTTTTCACATCCATCTGAAATAATTCCCAATGACGGACGGCGGCAACTGCAATTAAGCTGCGAACGGAAGTGAGGCGGGCAACCCGGGCAAAGGTCTTCTCATAGTCAATCCCATACTCCTGGGTAAACCCTTTAGCTACCAAGCAAGCTTTGTATCGAGCAATGGACCCATCAAAGTGAGTTTTGATCTTGTAAACCCACTTGCATCCCATGGCATGTTTGCTTTTTGGTAGGTCCACTAGATCCCAAGTGTGAGTGTTTTCGAGTGCCTGTAGTTCATCATTCATTATTTTCTACCAAAGAGGATCGAACTAGCTTCATGATAAGACTGAGGTTCATGGTGAGAAAGAATAATAGAAAATACAACAAAATCACGAAGATTAACAGAAAGAGTTTTTACCCGGTCACTTCGTCGAGTAGGAAGATCAGAAGTCGTTGGAGCAGATCCATCAAAAGAGACAAATTCCTCAGAAGAGGGCAAGATGGATAACTCAATTGAGGTATCTGTAGACATGTTAGTTGGTAATGACATATCTGAGAAAAAGATAGGATGTGTTGGTGGAGATGTTGACTCAGAAGAAGAGTTTGTCTCAAGAGTGTCAGGAAAAAGATCTGTAGAGAGGCCAGTGGATAGGATAGAGGTATTGTCATATGACAGATGAAACTTGGATATGGAGGAGAACATCTTGTGTTCCCAGAAAATGACATGATGAGATACTCGGAGACGTTTAGGGTAAGGATCCCAACATCTGTAGTGCTCAACACCATATCCCAAGAAGCAACATAGTCGAGATCTAGATTCCAATTTGGTGCGCTCATGAGGCTGAAGAAGAACAAAACAAGTACAACCAAATACCTTAAGAGTGTTATAGTTAGGAGGATGACCATAAAGACGCTCAAATGGTGATTGATTCCCAATGATGGGAGAAAGCGCGCGGTTCTTGATGTAAACAGTTGTAAGAGTAGCTTCACCCCAAAAGCGTTCAGGACACGAAGCAGATATGAGAAGAGCACGGACGGTATTGAAAATGTCTCGGTGTTTGCGCTCAGCACGCCCATTTTGTTGAGAAGTGCTTGAACATGAACGATGAGGAAGAGTGCCATGTTGACGAAGAAAGGTAATGACTCTAGAGTCTGTGTATTCAGCAGCATTGTCAGCACGAAACACTTTGATATTGCAAGAAAATTGAGTTTTGACCATTGTAGCAAAATCAAGATACAACTGAGGTAATTCAAATTGATTACGCATAAGAAATATCCAAGTGTAACGAGAGTAATCATTAATAAAAATTACAAAATATCTAGAACCTCTCATAGTAGCAGTGGGAGATGGGCCCCAATTATAAGAGTAAATCAAATCAAATGATGCAGAAGAAAAGGAATCACTTTTGTGAAATGGCAATGCCGATTGTTTTGCAAGTTGACAAGGAAGACAATCAAATTGTTCTTTATTAACAAGCCCTAAATAACTACTAGATGCTAAAAATTGAAGACGACTAATAGAAGCATGACCCAGACGAGAATGCCAGAGACTGATGGATGGAGTAGATGAGACTGGGGCTGCTGTCTGAACTGAAGAGGAGAAACGGGATGGAAGGTGACGATTGATGAGCTCAAAGAGTCGTCCAACCTTACGGCCTATCCCAAGAGTTTGTAACGTCTTTGGATCCTGCACACAACAACCAGAAGCAGAAAAGATGACAGTTAGACCGAAGTCACATAATTGACCAACAAATATAAGATTGAGAGTGAGTTGGGGAATACAATAAGTATCAGGAAGTGAAGTGTTTAATGTTGAGATTTTTTCAATATGACTCATGGTCATAGAAGAACCATCAGCAGTTTGAATAGTCGGAGTATGATTAGCAAGACGTTTGGTGGCAAATATAGTGGAATCAGGTGTCATGTGATTACAACATGCAAAGTCAAAGAACCAAGATGAATTACCTGAGGTGATAACATAGCAGTAGAGGGTAAATTACCAGAATGAGCAAGGACTTGTTTGACAATTTCCTCTATGTCAAAAGCAGAAAACATCTCATTTGTAGTAGTGGATGATGAACCTTTAGAGGAAGTGGCGGCAGATCTAGAAGGAGTACCGCGAGACATGTGTTGCTGGGAGTGTCTGTTGGGGTTTTGGAAACAATCACGTTGAAGATGACCAGGGGCTTGCTTCTAACAGAATTGGCAAACTCGAACTGGGCATTCCAAGAGAATGTGTCCTGGTTTCTTGCAGTAATTGCAGAATCTTGAAGATCTAGATGGATGCCCTTTGTTGTTGGGTTGAAAAGATCCAGATGGATGTATTTTGTTGCTGGGTTGAGGTCCTCTAGGAATAGCGAAGACAACATCTGTAGAGATAGTCTTGCGAGTGGCAAGACGAGTTTCCTTATAAAGAAGTTCAGTAACAGTTTGATCTAAAGTAGGTAAGGGACTACAGTGAAGGAGAGATGCACGAACATGCTCAAACTCATTAGTGAGGGCCATGAGAAAGAGAACCAAGTGTTGCTGATCTCGATAGTTAAATTTCTTTTTAGCATCGTTAGCATTTGTAAACTCTAGTTCTGAGGAAGCAAGTTGATCCCAAACATAGTATATCTTAGATAAGTAATTATTAATGGATTGCCCAGGCTGTTGTTGCATATGATGTAGAGTGCCTAGAAGTTGGTATTGATGAGACAGATCTGCGGTGGTGTAGCGTTTCTGTAGAAAATCCCATAGTGACTTGGCAATCTTGAATCTATCAAACTGGACACTGATGGAGTGTACGCATGTGTTGCGAATCCAAGTGATAATTTGGTGATTTAGCTATCCCATTCTTCGAGACGATCTATGTATTTTGTGTTGTCTTCTCTAGCAATTTTCTCTAGTTCAGTGATATCACCAGTAACATAGCACTAGAGCTTTCTACCCTTAAGAAAGCTTGACATAGCCTGAGCCCATATAGTGTAGTTGAGTCCTTCCATAACAATAGCAATAGGTTGTGAGCCCTCAAGATGCTCCATAATGTGCACAAAATTAGAAGGAGATAGAGATAAAAATAACAGGAATCAAACTGAACTGGTCAGGAAATGATTGATGGAGTGGTGGCTGAGATGATGTCGATGGAGAATAAGACTCCGACTATAGCAACGACCTAATAGGTATGAAAAGGATATACAAGAGATTTTTCTGATGTGAAGGATCCACTAATAGTGGCAATCACAGAGCATACTCAACTCTTGATATATTGAGAACACTAAGAATAGTAGCTCTGATACCAAGTTGAATTTAAGAGAGAAAATAAGACAATATAAAGAGAAGAGAATTGTATTGAATAGTGTGTTTTGTTTACAAGAAAGGTATCCTATTTATAGCCTAATTTGAGAGGAATGTTTTCCTTTCTAACAAATGTGGGACTAACTAACATTTACATTGTATATACATTAACATTAAGTATGAAATTTGAGTAAAACTAAATCATAATCACGAGTTATGCTTTCCATCCCACCTGCCAATCTACTTGGAAAGTGGGCTTTTCGAGCCGACAAACGTAGGCCACTTAATTGAGAACACCACATAAATCCTCCATTTTAAAAATCACATTTCAAAACCAACAAATTCTAAAAAAATTTCAAAAACAAGGTGATAATTAAATTTATTAAATATTTAATTATAATATAGTACAATTAATCTACTTATCCCACCCAGCTCCAACCCACCTACCCACGCATCACATCAAACCATTATCTTTCTCTCTCCACCCCACCTCACCTTTGACGACTTCTCCAGCTATGACTCTGACGACTAGGGTCGGTCCTGATAATTTCGAGGCCCTATGCGATTAATTATTTTGAGGCCCTTAAACATAATCTTTTTATAAGCATAGCAATACTTATATTTTCTATTGCAACGGTTTTGAGAACTTTGATCAATATACCAAGGTTGGAAGTAATATCTATTTTCCATTGTTTTAATAAGTTTTAGCAACCTCAATTTATCACTCGCGAGTCTCCAGAAATTTTAGTAATGTTATTTCAAACTCTTATACGAGCTCATCATCTACAACTTCGACTAGTGAGAATGGAGAATATTTTAAAGCAGAAATTGAAGGAAGATCTTGACCAGTAATGAAATACCATAAATCCATAAAATTAAAAAGGAAAAAAAAAGAATCTCTTCAAAAAAGAGAGGAAAAAGGGGAAAATCTTTAAAATCATCTTCAACATTTGAAAATAAGGGTGCAAATGATAGTTAGCATCAAATTGGTACAAGCAAACTGATAATCATTAATTAAAATTGATCCAAATTCTGCACAGAAAACATTCTTAAATTATGCAATCAATTAGGCCCCCACCCACCTACATAAACTGCCTTCCGGTCATTTCATAAGATTCAATAGTTGCTGGGTATTTTTAGGATCAATCTTGCTCTTTTCCCCTTAATTCAGTAGCAATGAGCAAATAAAGATTTTGACAACTTACCTAACCAAATCAGAAGAAAGAAAACTTTATTCCATTAGATGCAACAAACAAATTGCATTCTTCAACAATGTCTTTCATACTACAAGTCGGGTAAGTTCATTATAAATTTGGAGAAATAATCCTCGCAATTTCTTCTTCGAAAGAGTCATATTCCAATTTAGATCTAGCTAAAAGAGCAACGGGCCACCAACCCATTTCAAATTTCCAATGCTTCAGACTTCGACCGTCATTTCCTTCTTGGGATCCTCCAGTGGTGTTGGCGGAAGGAATTGGAGAAATTAGCTCAATAAATCATCTCGTTTCTTCCTCTCTCTACTAGCTAAACCTATAGTTATTTTTTCTTTTTCAAGTCTTGGGTGGGTTTTGAACTTATTGGGGACTGAGCCTAACTTATGAGGCCCCTAAAAATTTGAGGCCCTAGGCCTTTGCCTAGTTTGCCTTGGGCCAGGGTCGACCCTGCTGACGAATTTTCCAATGACGGCTTCGGTAATAGTTCCAACGACAATTTTAGTGACCTCTCCAATGAATATTTCGGCAACCTCCTGACCTTCCAACAATTTCGACGATCTCTCCGATCGTTCCGATGATCGCTCACCTTTCACCAACTACTTTTTTTCTTTTCTCTTCTTTTTTGGCAATGATCTGTGATCTGTGACCAATTTTATTGAATCTGTGACCTAATTAGGTGAGATGAATATGCATACAATCAATTTCAAAATTAAGAAATAAAGTTTGAAATTTTAAAAATCAAATACTATTAAAATTTTAGTTATGAAATAATTAATCAAAAAAATATTTTTGTAATTAAATATATTAAATTCACAAATCTTTTTTTTCTGGGCAATAACTTGTGACCTGTGTACATTGTGACATATAAAATATGATTTTTAACCTATGATTTGTTATCCATGATTCGTCACATAAAATGTGATGTATAAATTTGATTTGTGATTTCTACAAAACGACATGTGACTTGTTAATATTGATATATGACCTGTTTATACTGATTTATGATTTATATGAAATGACTATGACTTGTGAATTCAAACTTGTGATTGGTGAACCGTAACCTTAACGGCGAATTGTGACTCATAACGTATGAACTGTAACCATATGTGTTTACGACCAAATTTCAAAAATCAGATTTTTTTAATTTGATTTATAAACTAATTTATTAAACATATATTTTTATTTATGAAGGTCACAATTCTATACAATTTAATCACAATTTATAAATTAATTGGTCAAAAATTAATTTTCGGTCACAACTTGTCAAATTATTGGTCATAACTTATTTCTTTGCCACAAATAAAAAAAAATTATGGGTCAGGAATAAATTTTTTATATGTCATAGACTATTCATCGATCAAAAAATTAAAACTTTTATTGATCTCAACTCATTTATTCATTGTAAAATATCAAATTAATTAGCCACAATTATTCATTGCAAATCATTTGTAAAAGTTTGTAACCCATTAATATGTTGACTGTGGCCTTTTGTGACCTAGTGTGTTAATTGTGATCTATTGTGACCAGTAACGTATTGAATGTGACATATTGTCTAACTATAATATGTTATCACAAATTATACCTCACCATTACCACCATCGCCAACGTCACCACTACCTCACCACCTCAACTAACATAACCATCACCATCCAACCACCAACAAAAATTCAGATCCAAATCCAAAATCAGAGCCACGCACCAGCGATGACGAGCACCACCATTACTCCAAAGAACCACTGATACCACATCTACCTCGCCATCTCTGCCAGACTGCCACCATCACCACTACTCCAATAAACCAAACCCACTCACCACCTTCCATACACACATATAAGCACACACATCACACATCATCCACCCCTACTACCTGCAATCCTTTACCAATGACCATTGTCACCATCGCAACTGTACCAACAATTAACCTTAGGATCTGCACCAACACCTATCACCACCACCCATTTCGCACCAACAATCACCAACACAACAGTAAACAAGATGAAGAGGAAATAGAGGTAATTCGGCTGTTAACCCCACTCCATTCACCCACCGGACGCGACAGCGATGCCATTCATTCACCGAAAGATGCAGTGCCACTGCGAGCCTCTATCACCTTCCTCCCATTTTCTCTTCCTTTCCCACTTTCTCTACCCTTTGCCTCTCAAATGGAATGTCGACGTCAACGCAACTGGATAGCATTGTTGTCGAATTTGAGATGTTTTGAAACCAGTATGATACTTTGGCCGAAGGAGGAGTCGGGCTAGAAGTTGCTGGAGGTAACGTGAAGAAAAAATAGAGTTGTGTTGCAGTGATGGGTATTGTGGCCAATGTTGGATATGTAATTTTGGATTTGGTTTTTGGGATCTAATGTTTGGTCGTGTTCAAGTGGTGATAGTCGTGATTTTGGCTGCAATGGTGAAGGGCGAGATGGTACCGACGGTATGACGTCAACGATGCTTCCCAGCGTTGGCTAGAGAGAGGAAATGTGGGATAGAGAGAGAGAGGAAAGAAAATGGGAATGGATGAAAATATTAGGGTTTTGGTGTGGGTGGTTGGGTATGGGTCAGGTGGGATGAATATATATATATTTAATTTTGTGATTATATTTTTATAAGTTTTAATTAGTAAAATTTAATTAGCATCTGATTTGTGAAAATGAATCTTAATCCCTTATTTTTTGAAAATTAATCTTTAAATGTTGGTTTCTAGGTAATTTTCCCAAAGCAAATGGCCCTTTTAAAGTTAAAAAAAAAAAAAAAAGTCCTTATGGGCCTCAAACCAAAACATGCCAAACATTTCTATCGTCTTTTACTAGAAATTGCTTGAACGAAAATAGATCTTGTAAAATTATAGTGAAATATTTAAGGATATATTTTGCTTTTAAAAAAAAAAATTGACCCTTATTCTCAACCCACATATTGTTTAACCACCTTGACCCGACCATACATATGCTAAATTCTATTATTAAACCAAAAGGTATGTACTTTGTGAAAACAAGTGTGGTACCTCAAATGAAACTAGGGCTCATTTAGGGAAATTTTAGGACTACGTGGAAAAAAATTAAAAATACATTAATTTCATTTTTGAAAATATTCTGACCCTAAACAATGTTTTGATTTTGGCACTATTTAAATTCTCATTTATTGAAAAAATTACTAAAATTGGGTCAAGAAAGAAACCCTAACGGTCATGAAAAGTGATGTGCCTCTCTTTTAAAAGTTTAAACGACTCTAATTTTTAACGAACCTTGTCACTGAAGAACAATCATACAAAAGATTCCATTCTAGACTCAATATGTGCCATTTTGATGAATCACATGATGAGAAAATAAAAGTAACCTGTCTCTTGAAGATCTAGACCAATCAATTCATGGGATCATTCAAGGGTTTGAATAATGGGGCTCACGATGACAATCATGTTCAGTTTCTATAATTTCATACGACACGTAACATATGTGTTTACATCATGTAACCATAGCAACAAATTAAGTCATTTCCTTAGAAAACTTAAAGTCGACTACATGAATCATTTTTCATTTCTCCATTCAGTTCACTACTAAATTATTGAAAGATGTAGAGCAACGAGATTCTTTAATGTGAGACATATGGAGCTATGACATGAACAAGGTAAGCTCTTTAAATTTAGAATTGAGTTTCACCACTCCATTTAGTGATTGATTGATTGCTAGAATATCTAGAGCAACTAAATTTTTTAACACAATACATATGCAACAAGAATATCAATAAATTAAGCATTTTTATTAATATATTTAAACTCGACTACATAATTTATTTTCGCCACATTATTAAGTTAATTCTAGCTAGAATATTGAAAGATCCAGAGCAACTAGATTATTTAACTAAAGACTAATATAGTGGCCTTTATCGGTTTCTTCCATCTCATATGCCTCCTTCACCACCTGAGACACTCTATCTTTGTCCTTTTGTTTCATTCTTTCAATGGAAGAATCCCACGAAGAGTTACTACTACTTTCCACCCCGACACATTGCACCATCTTTATCAGCTCAGCTAGTGTACTCTTCCATTATACTCCGGTCAATGGATCACTTCTAGGGCCTGTCATCTCTAGACCTTCAACTGTCAACAAGTTTTTCTCCACTTGTGGAATTAGCGCAGTCTGAATTTGCATGGGCACTCAGCTTGTGGTAGCATGCTTGGGAAAAAGTCACTAGACTTAAGAAAATGAAGGAAAGGGCCACTCGACAGATAGATTCAACAAGCAGCATGGAAATCACTTGACAATCTTCCAGGCACATGTTTCAACCTTAAAATATGCTAGTTACTTAGCTACTTCTATTGAAACTTTTACTTTACTATTTGAGTGTGTTTGGTGAATTGTAATGGATACTACTCGACAACATTAAGGAAGGAAAACAAGTTAAAGCCTCCTGCAGTGCACTATTCTCTCATCTCGATATTGAATACCAAACATGTCATTCAAGTTTTCTAAACTAGGATTGGAATTGCAAGTTGCCTATTTCTAGGCATTGAAATCTGTATGATGAATAGTTTGCTGAATCTTTTATTACTTGGATTGATCTGTAGAGTTTAAAGTATAGTATACAAAAGATTATTACAACTACAATTCCGAAAATATAAACTCTCTAAGTGCAAAACCAAACCTAACGATCCAAAACTTCTTTAACACCACCAATGGAGTCTCCTATGATGTTGAATTTAGATTTGTGCCACACCGGATCATACACCGTTGTCCATAGGAATGACAATAGATATACCGATAAAAGATCCACCGAAAGCCATCAAGAATTTCACCGGAGATGTAGAATGCTCTCACTTGATTACCTCTCTATTCTTTCTCCAGTATTATGTCAAGTCCAAAAATGAGAGAAATGATGAAGTTTTGTAATTATAGAGCCAATTCATTTGAATTCAAAATTCAAATATAGTGCTATGGTCAACAAGAAAGTAATAACACTAGTATATGATAATTGACCACAATATTAAATCCAATGAAGATTAAATCCAACCATTAGATTTAATCTATGATCAATATTACTCTATAACTAGCACAATGCACTTCACATTCTCTAGACCATTCAATTTGCACCAAGTAGAGGGTGTGATCCACCTTACAAATCTTTACCTTGGATCACATAATATCCATAGCCAAGTTCCCCGATTACAAGTGATATCCATTAGTGTGGTCTTATTTTATCATTATCCTTTACTCCAGCTCAGTACTTGTACAACAATTAATCATTATCAATACTCAGTATTGATAAACATTTGTTGAACTTACCAACCGCAAGTATTTTTGTTTCAACATCTGTAGGGTTATCATCAGTTGCAATTTTAAGCAAAATAAAATCACCATACGCTAACTTCTCTCTAGTGAAGTGATACTTCACCTCAATATGCTTATAACGTTCAACATCAATGAACTTTAACTATCAGTAAAAATCATAACATTATCATTCAAGAAGTTTAATTCACATAGAAGGCCTTTCAGCCACATGCACTTTTTTACAGCTTCAGTTAATGCAACATATTTTGCTTCAATGCTAGAGAGTGTAACTATAGGTTGCAACTGAGATTTCCAAGTGATACAATTATCACCTAAAGTGAAGAAGTAAGAAGTGGTAGATTTTCTCTGATATTTATCACCTGCAAAGTCAGAATCGACATATCCTTTAAGTTCTAATTTTTTACTTCTCTTTTCAAACAGTAATCCCCTTTTCAAAGATCCAGTTAGGTATCTTAATAGTCATTTAAGTGCAGTCTAATGTGGTTTACCTGGGTTAGACATAAACCTATATAAGAAACTAACTGCATATGCAAGGTCTGGTCTTGTAGTAATCATAGAATACATCACAAACCCAATGACATTTGCATAGGGAACATTACTCATTTCATGCATTTCTTCTTCAGTTTTAGGGCATTGTGCAGATGATAAGTTCATGAGTGCAACTAATGGTATATTGACAGACTTAGCAAATTTCATACCAAATTTTGTTATCATTTTATCCAAATAAGACTCTTGATTAATAGTCATCCTATTATTAGCACTATTTCTTTTAATAATCATGCCAAGGATTTTTCTTGCTTCTCTTAAGTCTTTTATGTCAAATTACGATCTTAAAAGGCTTTTCATTTTTATGATTTCATCTATATTAGGGCTATAACAATAAATAAACTTCACAGTCTATTTTAGAGGTATTAATATATAGACATGCATCAAATTCACTTATCTTAAAACCAATTTTAAGCATATAAGCATCAAATTTCTTATATCATTACCTAAGACTCTATTTAAGACCATACAAGGACTTTCTAAGCAAACATACAAGTTCTGATTTCCCTTTCACCTCGAACCCTTGAGGTTGAAACATGTAAATCAATTCATCTAACTCCCTATGAAGAAAATCCGTCTTAACATCTAGTTGCTCCAACTCCCAATCATACTGGACAACTAAAGCTAAGACTAATCTGATAGTTTTATACTTAATAATCGGTGAGAATACCTCATTATAGTCTATTCCTTCTCTCTGAGTAAATCCCTTCGCAACCAACCCAACTTTGCACGTTAAAAGGGTCTTGAGGTCCTACCCCTTCTTTTAAATTGTAGATCCATTTACAGTGGACTACCTTTTGGTTCTTTGGTTTTTCAACCAACTTCCAAATCTCATTTTTGTTTAGAGATTGGATTTCTTCTCTCACAGCCTTTCTCCAACTTTCAGAATTTTTACAGTTTGGTTCAACTGACTTCAAGGCTTCACCTGAAACTAGGACAAATTCCATAAAATTTGAAGAGATGTATTTCAAATTGGACTTCACTTATCTTTTCTCTCTATCCCTCACTAATTGGTAATCATCCAAATTAGTACCTGCAGCTGTTTCTTGATTAGGGACAATAGTCTTTGGAATTTCGAGTTCAGGTTGTTCTATCACTGCTTCTTGATCAGCTTCTTCTTGAGTTTGGATTTCACTATCCTCTGGATTGTCACCTAATCTCTTCACCTCAAATTTCATCTTCTTTCCAATAGAAGATTTTCCTTTCTCAGTCTGTTTGTTCTGACTTATTATGTTTTTAAGACAAGGCATATCAAGTTCATTGAACTTCACGTCTCTACCATTAATAATCTTACTGCCATTTACACCTAAAACAGTCTATATCCTTTACTCCATCTGAATAACCTAACATGACACACTTAGTAGCCTTAGGGTCCAATTTGCTCTCAACCTGATATGCATAAGCCATACAACCAAACACTCTAATATATGACAATCTAGGGTTCTTTTAGAGCACAACTCTTGAGGAGTCTTGAAGTTAACAGAACTAGAATGTGACATATTTATCAAATAGGCAGTATTACACATGGTTTCTTCCCAGAAACCTTTAGAAAACCCATAATTAATCATCATACATTTGACTTTATCTATTAAAGTCCGATTCATTCTCTCCGCCACCCCATTTTGTTGAAGGGTATGTCTTACAGTCCCGTGCCTCATTATAACATTTCCCTTGTTGAAACTATCAAATTCAAAGTTGCAAAACTTTAAACCATTATCCGTATTAAGAGTTTTCACACCCTTTCCCATTTGATTTTCAACTAAGGAAAGTCAAGATTTAAACTTACTAAAAGTTTCAGATTTGGATTTAAGGAGATATACGCAAACTTTTCTCGAGTGATCATCAACAATGGATAGAAAAAATCTATTCCCTCCATGTGTGGGATGTTTTTCAGGACTCCACAAATTTGCATGAATGCAGTCCAATGGTCTCTTGGTGCTGTGTTCACCTATCCCAAAGCTAACCCTATCTGACTTTCCTAGAACACACGTCTCGTAAAAACTTAAAGGTATAACACTATCCTTACCAAGTAAACTCTGGTCACTAAGGTATTTCAATCCTTTTTCCTAATGTGCCCCATCCTCTTATGCCAAAGATTTGATTTATCTTCACAAACTAAAGATGATGCAGACTCTTTGCTATCTAAGGTTTTACCTTGAAGGGCATATAACCCATTCCTCATGGGACCTTTCATAACCACTAGAGATCCTTTATAAATCTTTAAAGTACCAGCAAGAGATTTGAACTCATGACCTTTTTCTTCGAGAGTGTCTAAGGTAATAAGATTCCTTGTCGGGCCTGGGACATACCTAACACCCCTAAACAGTCTGATAACACCATTATGCATCCTAATAGCAATATCACCTACTCCTTTTACATTGTGTGTACAATCATCCCCTAAGTATACTTTTCTAGGATTTACATCTCTATAGTTATAGAACCAAGATTTAACAGGACACATATGAACAGTGGCACCTGAGTCTAATACCCACTCAGTGTCGAAATCAATATTAGAAACATTCATGACATGTATGATATCATGAGCACCATCTACATCGGTGTCAAAATCTCCTGACACAGTCATAACATGTAGGCAATTGAGGGAATCACTTACATGATCATATCATAAATCCTTAGAAAACCCATGTAATCATATGTAATGGAACAAGAAAACTATACATGAAAGCCATTCAATATTGTATTTATGGTATATCCCTATTTCTTTTCACTTTTTCCCGAATTTAGCGGTTGTTAGTAAAAGAGATCGCAAATAAGAATGTTTGAACTTTCCTTTACTAGTTTTCTTGATGAGTTTGTTCTTTGTACTAAGAAGCTCTTTTGAGCTAGAATGATCGAAGAGAAATATCCATTCAATATTAAGTGTGATTTTAGAGGCTCAAAACCCTCGCCAAGTAACATGCTTTATGCGACAACGACTACTAGGGAAAAGTTACTTCTCGAGTGCACAACCAAAAGCAAAATCTGATAGAAACTTTCTTTCCCTCATATTTCTTTTGCTAAATAGTATACCAAATAACATTTATTACCACGTCAAGCTCAAAATACATCTCTTAAAATCAAGCGCACGGTTGACAGGACATATTAAATAGTATTGAATAATTTCAAGGAAGCAAATAAGCTAAATTAAATATATAATTGAAGTAGATTTTTCTCTTCTATGATAATTTAAGCTTTTAAATGAAGTTGTCTAGTCCGAATTTTAAAACAATGGTTACAAGTTTCTTCTTGCTTGCACAATCGATCTGATAGATACTTTCTTTCTCATTTGGTTTTGCTATACTGCATACTAAATAACATTTAACATCCTATCAAGCTCAAAATAAATCTCTAAATATCAAGCACAAGTTTGATAGGAAAGATTAAATACTATTGAATGGTTTTAAGGAAGCAAATAAGTTAAAAAACCTTGTATATCATAGTGTTCTTGTTCGATAATATATATCAAACATGCCCTCGTTTAACCGAAATGGTGATTGAATAACAACATTACTAATAGCTGATAATAAAAATGACAAAATTTATAAGCTAGATTATCTAATATTCATTTTCTATGAAGATAGATCCATAAAATGCTAAATCCAATAGCAAATCAAAATCTTGATAAAGGTGAATTTGTAGGGATAGGACCATGTTTTCTTGAAATGATCTTCAGCACATTATTACGACAAATCCTTAAGCATTTGTCTTTTCAAATTGTCATCGTGTATTGTACTGCGAGGACACAACATTTTAACATAGACAGATAGCATCTACTGATTTAATTGTCGAGATATTTGTGAATTACATGCGTCGTCGTTATTCATTTATGAAAATTATACGTGTCATCCATTTAATATAAGTACATTTCCAAATTCGAGCCAAGCTCACGATTGATTATGCTAATTTTTTTGGCTCGGGGTTCTATCTTAAAAGTTAATTGTGTTAATATAAGGAGTGGGTGGATATATATACTTGACATGTGAGTGAGAACGAATGAATACCCATTCATATATTTTTATTGCAATCACAATAAGTGGCACTTTCCGTAGAAATAGTTCTCCTTAGAAAATTCATCAAGGATAATATGAAGGGCCTCATTTATGCCTTCATTGAAAATAGAACTAGTTTTGACCATGTTAAAGACATAATTTAAATAAATAAAATTTTCCTCTCTTTGACGGCTTAAGGACCTGTTTGAGTCTCATTTTTGATGTAGAATACATTTTGGAATAGTAGATTGGAGAATGTGTGGTTAAAAAAATAAGAAAAGATTTTGAATTGAGTATAATAATATTTTCTTGAAGAATGTGTGATTGAAAAGAAAAAAGAGAAAAACATATTTTGAAAATAATGGAGATCATACAAGGGCTAAATATTTAGTTGACTGGTTTAACATTAGTTCAATGCTTTAATAATTGGCAACAATAATGTTAAAATTGATTTTAGAAAAATTGGGTTGTGTTGTGATTGAGTGGACATCAAAATGGAGTTAAAATGTAAGCAGCCCCGATGACTTACCAGATAAGAACCATTTGGACATGTGTTCTTGTCTATGATACACGTGCCAACTAACATACAATAATAGTTTAGTTCAAATTCACCATGGGTTTAGAAGCGATATTTGTAGCATTGATGGGTATCGAGTAGTGCACTTTTGAATCCATAAACGTTATTCGTATATTGCTTTGCCACTAGGTTTCCATCGTGTCTAATCATACATGATTTTGCAAGTGCACGATATCACAAATATATAATATAACGATGAATAAGATATCGTCACACGATGATTATATACTTAATTTAATATTAATTAATGCTAACTCTATTGAATAGCCAACCTTAAACTATCAATTCTCTATTAATTTATCTAATTAAACTATTTTTTTTCTAATGAGCAACTACGAAAACTTTTGTAAGATTAAGTTAAACGCGCATAGAGCCATGTTTGATAGCCATTTAAAAAAGTTTTTTTTTTCTTTTTTTTTTTCCGAAGGGGAGAGGGGAATGAATTTTGAAATAGTGATTTTTTAGGAGGATATATGGTTAAAAAGTAAGAAAAATATTTGAATTTACATGCAAAATATTTTATGGTGAAAATGTGTGGTTAAAAATGAGTTTTAAATAAAAAGGATTTTTTTTTTTTTAAAAAATGGTAGACACATAGGGGCTAAGATTTTGAATCCTCATTGTTAATCTATTTTATTGCAATTCAATACCACGGTAATAGATATTCATTCTTGTGGATTAATATTCATAAATTGTTTAACAATCTTTTTCGAGTAGAATTAAATATATCTTCTCAAATGACTTTCATACTTCTATGAAAGATGCGAATATGAAAGCATGCTTTAAAACTCTAGAACGTCCATTGAAATCACGCAAGATATAAATCCTGATAAGTGTATTTTATGTGCTTATTCGGACATCTATTCTTATTTAATTATATATAAATTGAGCGTTTATCTACTTAAGTTGTGCAAAATATGTAACTTGTATGACAATCTCAATTTGGATACAATTTATTTGAAAATAGGCTATTTGGAGCATAATTGGATTTGATTTGGAACAATTGAAGATTAACTGGACTGCAAGAGATCAATTGAAAATATTAATGGAGCATATGGTAAAAATTCATAAGTTTCGAGGATTAAATTCGACATTTGAAAATTTTGAGGATTGATTTGCAAACTTTGAAACTTATTTCAAGTCAACTATGATGATTTTGGAATGAAGAGGACCTAATTGTAAAATAAAAGATGATGGAAGAATAAAGTTACATGAGAAAAGGAGTTCAATTGTAAAGGGAATTTGTTTCCTTTTATTTTTTGAACTCTTTGGTACAGTCATGCCGACTACACTAGAGGAGTTGGAATCTCCTTCCAACAGATGAGGGTGAATTAGGTTTTAGGAGACTACAAGATGGTGGACACTTTCTCTATGAAACTTTGGTGGTTGTTTTGATCTCAGAATCCTCTTGGTGCTCAATTTTTACTGGGCAAATACTGTATGGGGACTTATCCATCACTTGCAACGGTTCCCTACTCGGTCTCTCCTACCTAGAAAAGGTTGAAGAAAGTTGCGCCACACATTGCATGGTACCTTGGCGCGGGATAGATGTCTTTATAGCACGATTTTTGAATGGGCGATAGTGATATTACACTAGCATCTCTATTCCTGAACATGTAACACATATTTGCGAGGGTGCAATATTTTTTTGATAACGCTTGGTGGGATTTTGGATGATTATCATAGGCTCTTCCTCCTCACATGATGGAGCATATAGGGACAATACCTTTATGTGTAGATGCTCCGGACTATATTGTTTGGAAGGTTACATCGGATGGTAGCTTTGTTACCAATTTAGCATGGCAGCTAATCCATTCAGTTCGCTAATCTCAGGATTCGTATTGATTATCGTGGAGCTCCATTTTGCCTACCTATGTTTCATTCTTCAATTAGAGATTATGGTAGAATCCCATACCAGTAGATGTAATCATTCAGAGGATAATTGGGTGTCAGTTGGCTTCTTGATGTTAGTGTTGTTCTGAGATTAAGACCATCGGTCATATCTTCATTGCAACAGCATCTCTAATCAGGTATGACAGCACTTTGGGGATGTTTTTCAAATACCTATGAGATCAAGAGAGGGGGTCAGACAAAGATGGAGGTATTATGGACAATACGTTCACTGTGTTCACATTCGCACTATCATTCCTCTACTGATATTATGGTTTTTATGGACCGAGAGGAATGATACGAAGTATAGGAAGATCTATATGGTGGCCAAATAGATCATTTGGAAGTTATACCGCATGATCTCTTTTCTTCATATGGGAGGATTTCTTAGAGCTGTGCACGGGAGAGGGGACTTACACTTGAACCATTCTTTGGTATTACTATGACTCTTCCTCCTCTATGACCACCTATTATGGTTGTTTGGCGTACCCTACCAACGAGATCTTATAAGATCAACACTGATAGATGCGTCAATGATGGATTTGCTAGTGGTTGGGCATCATTAGGGACCACACAGGGCACTGTATTTGGGCATACTTAGGATTGTATGGCCCATGTTTGATTTTAAAAGTCGTGCTCAGAGCTATTCTGGATGGAATTCTATTGGCCAGAGGAATTCGAATATCAATTAGTTGGATTGAGGTAGATTCGATCATAGCTATTCACTGCATCGCCAAGGGCGAAGGACCATGGAAGAGATTCAGGGTAGTGTTAGATAGATCAGAGACCTTATCTCCTTCGACAGAAACATGGTTTTCCAAATCTACAAAGAGGGAAAATAGGTTGTAGACTCGCTTGCTTCGGAGGATTAGGATCACCGGCACTTTCAGAAGTATGGACCGTTTGACCTACCACGCTAGATTAGGACATCGACAGACATGGATTGCCAAGCTTTAGAGGTTTGTAGTTTAGGTTCCATTTTTTGCATTAATTCCATTGTACAAGAAAGTAGTGCAAGAAAGTAGTACTTCCCTATTTATTGCCTTAATTTTTTTTCCTTGTTGCATTGTTGCTTTTTTGGAGGTCAGGCTTGTGCCCCCTCCATGATTTTTATATCATGTATATATATATATATATATATATATATATGGTTGGGAAACCCTTAAGCCCTATTGACCTTCCTCGGTGGGCCCTAAAAAGTCACAAAGGAGTATATATATATATATATATATATATATAAATGCATTTTTCTGCCTTTGTTACTGAAATATGAGAAAGTGTCTTAAAACTAATATTACTATTAGGAAAACAAAGTAATTCTATATTACCAAATCTTAACTTATCATGAGTCTGGAGTATATTTGTCTTGAAATAGGGTTAGTATTTCAAAGATTAAAAAGCTGTTGAAGAAGGATGTTCTATAAATACATACCTTAGTCCAACAATTAAAGGGGCATGTGAAGTTTCATTATACACATACATTCAAGCCAAGGTTTCGAGATTCATTGTACATGTATTATTCAAACCAAAATGAGGAAAAAAAAAAATCAAGAAATCAATTAAGAAGCTAAGGTTTCAAGGATTTTACAAGAAGAGACAGATTCTTGGTGTAAGATCTTCATCTTTTTCTCATTTTTTCTTAATACCCGATAATGTACTTTAATTCACGCATGTACTTTTATTTGGGTTAAAGAATAATTCTTTTTATTTTCCCATAACATGTAATTAAGTATTTAGTTATAATGAATGATTGTAACCTAATTTTGAACATTAATTTTAATTAAAAAGTTTTAAATATCTAGTTGATTTTGTGAATTGTTTTTCTACTATTGTTAATGCTTGGATTAATTAGCCACTAATTCATTGATTTCGAGAACAATAATTACATAGCGATGCTGATTATTTATCTAGACCACGTGGCAAGAGCTGATAATTAGAACAAAATGTAGAGATACTTATACTAGTTATTGCGATCGTTACATGAATCCTTAAAACATAACTGCATTTAACTAAAATTAATTCACATAGAGATATGAAATAGAATTAACTAAATAAATTCAATGAGAACACGCGAGAGGTAAATTGAATGCATCAGAAAAATTCGATTAGGTAAATATATTCAATTGTATAGAACTTGGTAATTGAGATAAAGGGAATAGATATAATGAAATCATGAATCCTAACACTTAAACCACATATTAAAAAATCACTTGTTTTATGATATCTAAAATAGAAAATTGTAAAAAGAAAAAAAATAACTACTTTATTTGTTTTCGATCAAATTCAAGTTAGGAATAATTGAATCAATTATTTAATAGTTGTTCTGTGGAAATGATATCCAGACTTATATGTCCACTTTATTACTTGTAACGATTCGTACACTTACGGGATATAAAATCGACAACAATCCTCTATCGCATCACAACAATTGTTATAACGTATAATCTATCTTACTATTTCTCTCCAGTGTAACAAAATTCACACATCAATCTAGTTAGTGATCAAGTAATTGAAAAACTTTAAAACCCTACAACAAAACACATATTAAGCATCAAAGTCTTAAAAATTAAATTAAAACTCAATAACATGTGTTAATCTATATCTTAGTGACTTGAAATTTAGCCTAGTATGACAAAGATACATGAATTCATATTTAATTTATAGGATATCGCTCGGATTCTTAATATATGAATTGATATAGAAAGAATCAAGAAATCTTGAATGTCTTCAAAAGATCTTGATCGATATCCAATAGTATCTTCCTCTTTTTTTACCCAAAAACCGATGTTGAATCTTCAAATGATTTTCTGATTTCTCATATCTTGCCTTTTGAATTCTCCCAAAAGAATGATTATTTGGACTCCTTTAATTGCAAGATTATTATAAATTGCATGATATGAAAAGTGTCTTGCAACGCTGGTGTGTTCTATATTTATTGAGGCTAAAATTATGTCAAAATTTATGTCAATATGGTTTCCATAAGATAGTTGAATCAAATAAGGAAATTGCCACATCTGATCAAAATTGTGGTGTGGGATCGCAAATCTATGTAAGTTGCGATCACAACATCAAAACTCGGTAGAATCTACATTCGCCAAATAGGGCATTGCAAGGTGTGCGATCGTACGCCCCAAACTTTGGGCTTCCTGTATTTTAGTCACTAATTTTATCTTTAGTGCATCTTGAGTCTTTTTTCGTGCACTTTTTATCCATTGTCTTCTAATTTCATCCGGTTGATCCCTTGCATTCCTCAATCATTCTTCCTTAGTCTTAGTCAACTTTTGAATATTGTAATTTAGTCATTGAACTTTAAAATTCTCCATTTTTTGTCCTTTAATCGATTATCACTTCTTTTTTTCAAGTCATCCAAACCTAAATATATCATGTAATAATCGATATTTAACCAAATTAAGTAGCAAGATTCATTAATGAGAAGCTTAAATATTTACTTTTGATGGTCCAAATTGGTATATAACTTACACATATCAATGACTTTGCTCCTCTAATCCCTATCCCATGCTTTACCTTCTTGTAGTTCAACTAGAGTCTTACATGCATGCAGATATAATTAATGAATTCAAATCCGAACTATGCATAATGCACAATTTTTACCTTTCTTGAGTCCACTTTTTCGTTATCAGCCAAGATAATTATTAGCTGATCGTCAATAATGAACCTCACCCTTGTGTTAACCAAAAAAATAAAATAAAAAAATTTATAAATATACCATCTCAACTAATGATGCACACAAAATGTTTGGGGACACGTTTCGAAGAAAAATAAATGTTTGGGGACAAAGCGCATTTATCTTGCTCCAAAAAATCGTGTCACCAAATTTGTTTTAACCAAAGCAATATTATGCTAATTCAGATACAGCTTGCAGTTCACAGTAATGGCGGAACAAATTCACAGCCTATGGGGGCATTTGCCGCTGCTGGTAAGAGCCAATTCCAAGGAATCCGTTGAGTACATACTTCAAGCCCTTTGGCGAACCCGCCACACAGGACTTGATGCCGCCGACCGCCAAATCTTCCGCGAAATCCTCCAACTCCCCAACGATTCCGACATCGATCCTGTATGTCCACTTTCCCTGTCACTTTCGAAGTAAAAAATATTTTTTTTTTATGACTTATGCAGCATCAGACAACCAAAAACTCGCCAGAGTTATTTTTATTGGGTGATTAAAATATAGTTAACCTAAATTCAAGCGAAGTTTTGTAATGTTTAAATTTTGTTTTAATGGTGCTCATCAGTTGTCTAGTTGTGCTATAGTCTTGGTTTTCCATTTGTAAAAGCTGTTCTTACTGGGTTAAAAATGAATTTTAATAGGATTTTTGAATTTATTTATTTATTAATTATTTTTTTTGCAAATTTTCATCGCTGTTCTGTTAACATTATTTTGTTGGTATAATCTCTGGTGGTTAGAGAAGAAAATATTTCTGGTCCTTGGTTTGGAGTGAAATTCCCTCAAACTCCCAAGGGATGTATAGGATTTCCCAATTTACCTTCTCTGTGAAAGACATAAGAATTCACTTTTAATGGTGCTCATTATTTTTCTAGTTGTGCAATAATCTTGGTTTTTAATTTTTAAACCTATGTTTACATAACAAGTTACTGTGTTAACAATTGAATTTTAATAGGATTTTTGTATTAAATTGCAAATTTGCATACCCGTGAATGTTATTTACTGATATATGGGTAATCTCCGTGGTCAGAGAAGAAAAGATTTCTATGAAAGTAGTAGTCTTTGATTTAAAGCCAAATTCCCCAAAACTGAAAAAGGGATGTTTAGGATTCAATTTACGGAAGGATTACTCATTTGATGGTGCTCATTAGTTGTCTAGTTGTGAAAGATTCTTGTTTTTTGATTTGTAAAAGTTGTGTTTACCTAACAAGTAACCGTGATAAAAAAATTTTTTAAAAGGACTTATGTATAGGCTTCAATTTCGCTATTTACCAGGAACTGGATGGAAGACATAAGGATTACCCTTTTGATATATGTGTAATTTCCGGCAGCCACGGAAGAAAAAAAATCTATGGCAGTAGTAATCTTTTGTTTAGTGGAGAATTTCCTCATGCTCAGAAGGGATGTATAGGCTTTAATTTCACTATTTACCTTTTTTTCTTGGATGGGAGACATAAGCATTACACTTATAATGGTATTCAATTGCAGTCTAGTTGTGCAATAATCTTGATTTTAGATTTGCATAATGAGCCATGGTGTTAAAAATTAAATTTTAGCTAGGTTTTTGTGTTAAAATTGCAAATTTGTATTGCTGTTAATGTTATTTAATGATATATGGTAATCTCTAATGTTAGAGAAAAGATTTCTATGAAAGTCATGTATTTGGTTTCGAGCGAAATTTTCTCAAACTCAACATGATGTAGGCTTCAAATTCGTGATTTAAATTTTTTGCATGGAAGGAAAGACATTAGTATTACCCTCTGTTAATGTGCGACTCTTTAGGAGTCATGCAAGAACATTTCTTTAATACGTAGGAAAGAACGATAATCTTATGATGGAATTGTTATTGATGAGCAAACTGAAATGACAATCGAAACTTTGGTGATAGAGGTCGGAATAAGAAAGAAAAATGAAAATTCGAGGGATTAAAATGAAATTTCCTCAAAGTTGAGTTATCTCTGATGGTTTTTAACTGTTTTGATGGAGGGTTAATATTTTGAGTTCTTCCTTCAAATTTGTTCATTTTCTTGGGTTTTAGTTTTTAATTGTATTATTAGTATCTCGTTTCTATATTAACTTGCTAGAGCAAGGCGCAAGCTGGTTAAGCACGAAATAAAATACTGAATAGTAGTTCGTTTTGCTTAGTACCTCACAACAGTAGGAATGTGGCATGTTTGATGGAAAATTGTAAATCAGAGCAAGTATATTGTAGAAAGTTTTATGCATATTATGCGGTATCTATTAGTAAAGTATGGGCTCTATTTTGGTTAGTAAAGCAGCGAAGGAACCCTTTCTTGTATTTGGTTAAAAATGAAACAATAGGTTATTTGCATGTAGAAATACAACTATCGTGGACGTTTCTCAATTTATAATCTTGTTACTCAAGCTTTATTTCGGGCTTTGTTCTGGTTACTAAAGCAGCAAAGGAACGCTTTTCGTGTATTTGGTTAAAAACAAAACAATAGGTTATTTGCTTGTAGAAATACAACTGTTGTGGACATTTTTCAATTTTCAATCTCGTTATTCATGCTTTGTTTATATCATTTGAAACATTCAAATGGTTTTCTACTTTGGTATTAGTTAAATGTAAGGAATATCAGATCTTGTTTAGGTTTTAAATATCTGGTTAGATGTTACGCCCCGAAACCTATGTCCCGAAGGTTACTCAAATAATTTCTTTAGCCATTATAAAGGTTGATTGACACATTGTAATACAAATTTTTTTGAAGAACTTTCTCATAATATGTCAAATAAATTCAATCTCCGAATGAAGTATAAATTCATCGATTTTTGAAAATAAATTTCTAATTGCAAAATGATTTTAAACTAATGCTATATACTGAAAGAAAATAAAATTCTAGATCCAATGATACGGACTCTGTTAGCGGTCGCAACCTTTGATTTCAATCAATCAAGCATCTAAAAAATATTTTAAACATGTAATGAGCGTGCGAATACATTCAGTATAAATTTCATGTCAGTATTTTCTCGATTCAATATAAAAGTCAAGTAAAATAAGCACGTAATATAATTTTCTAGTGGGATAGAAACCTGACCAGTCTCATTTTCACTTAGGTAATACCTATTCTCAATCTCTTTTTAGGGTATTTAGCCCTATGTCTGGTTTCGTGCAGATCTATATAATAATACCATATGGTATTACCCACGAGATTATTCTTTAATTTGGATCATATAATAGTACATAAAATACTTAAAACACTAAAAAGTGAAAACACAAAATCACTTGGCATTTAGAGAAATCCATGCCTTATTCGTTAATTTTTTTGTGTACTTGAACTATTTAGGATTGAAAATTCTTGCAAACAGGTCTCAAACGCTCTAGAAAACTTTTTTTTCTTTTCCTTTCTTTCCTCTCTCTTTCCTTTCTCTTTTTCTTTCTTTCTCACGGTTTCTCTCTCTCTCTCTTCTCTTTATGTTCTTTTTCTCTCTGAATTTATGTGAATTTAAGTGCAACAACAAGAGGGTATTTATACGTATATTTAGATAAGGATAGTTAACTAATTAGAATTTTCATAGGACTCTTAATTCAAATTTAGATTGATAACAAACTTATCATGATATTTGAATTTAAGAAAGTACTAACTACATGAGGATAAGATTTTAGTGTGGATATATGCGAATTTCAAGTTTTATCTAAATATTTATATCAAATAATTCAAGTTTTATCTCTCTCTCTCTCTCTCTCTCTCTCTCTCTCTCTCTATATATATATATATATATATATATATATATATATATATATATATATAAATTGCATTTATGCCTCATAATATATTGTGCGTATGCTTGGGGTATTACGTCCTCCCGCTTAAAAATGATTTTGTCCTTGAAATTTACCTTGTTTATCGAAGAGCTGTGAATATTTATCTTTAATATTTGGTTTGCGTTCCCAAGTGCATTCTTCAACTACGTGATTCTGCCACTGAACTTTTACTCGTGGAATTTCTCTATTCCGAAGTATTCGAATCTCTCTATCGAAGATGACTATTGGAGCTTCCTCATAAGTTAAATCTGAATGAATGTCGAATGAATGATGATTAATCACGTGGCTAGGATCTGATACATATTTCTGAAGCATAGAGACATGGAAGACATTGTGTGCTGTCGAAAAGTTCAAGAGGCAATGCCAACTCGTAAGCCACAGTTTCCACACGTTTCAAAATCTCAAAAGGTCCTATATGTCCTGGTTCGGAGTTTTCCCTTTTGCCAAATTGAATGACTCCCTTCATAGGTGCTATTTTTAGGAAACCTTTTCCACCAACCTTGAACTCAAGATCTTTTTTCCTGTTATCTACATAACTTTTTTGTCGATTTTGGACTGTCTTAATTATGCCCCAAATCTTCTTAATAGCTTAGACTGTTCGCTCAATTATCTCAGGCCCTAAAATTCTTCACTCACAAACTTCATTGCAATGAGCTAGAGATGTGCACTTTCTACCATGTAAAGCCTCATAATGGGCCATTTCTATGGTAGCCCAATAGCTATTATTGTAGGCGAATTCTACCAATGGTGGATTTTTTCCCAGCTTCCTCCAGGATTTAGGATGCATGCTCGAAGCATGTCCTTCAGAATTTGAATAGTCCTCTCAGATTGACCATCTGACTATGGTGGAAAGCTATACTTAAATTTAGTTTAGTCCCCATTGCCTTGTGCCTACTTTTCCAAAATTTTGAAGTGAATATCGGATCTTTATTTGATACAATAGGGAGACTGGGTCCCATGTAATTTGATCACTTCTCTATCATATATCTAAGCTAATTAATCCATATTAGAAGTTATCTTTACTCATAAGTGAGCTATTTTGTCAATTTGTCGATAATAACCCAGATTGCATCGTTTCCTTTATTTGATTTTGGAAAATTAATTACAAAATCCATGGCGATGTGCTTTCATTTCCATTTTGGAATCTCTATTAGATTTAATAATCCTTATGGCCTTTGACATCCTGCTTTTGCTTGCTGGCTAACCATGCACTTCGCTACGAATATAACTATTCCTCTTTTCATATTTCGTGACCAGAATATGCTTTGAAGGTCTTTATACATTTTGTTCCCTTAAGATGTGCTACATGTGGGGGGCAAAGTAAGCTTCTTCCAATATTTCTTTTCGTATCATCTCATTCTTTGATACACGCAATTTTCCTTTAAACATCAAGGTGTTATCTTCAGTTAGCTTAAAATCCTTTCGCTTGCTTCTGCCAACTCCACCTTTAATCTTTTGTAGAAACGGATCACTATATTGGGCTTTTTTAATTCGGTCTCGAATAGTAGGTTGAACTGTGAGAGTAGCAATTTGTGTTGCAATATCTGTTGGAGGTAAGATCATCTCAAGTTGTAAATTACCTATATCTTTGATTAATGATTTTTTTTTATAGTGGGTAAAGATGTCAAATGTCCAACTACATTAGCCTTTTCTGGATGATAATGAATGGTACAATCATAATCTTTCACCAATTCTAGCCATTTGCATTGTCTCATGTTCAATTCCTTCTAGATGAAGAAATACTTTAGACTCTTATGGTCCATATAAATAGTACATTTAGCTTCGTAGAGATAGTGTCGCCATATCTTTAATGCTTGAACTACTGTTGTAAGTACACGTCACAGACCCTGCTTAGATGCATCGCTGTAGATAATGAAGCCTTTTACCCTTTCGTTATAGTCAAAACTGGAGCTGAGGTCAATTTCTATTGTAGTTCTTGAAAGCTTTGTTCGCACCTATCTGTCCATTGGAACTTTTCATTTCTTCTCGTTAGCTAAGTCATTAGGATGGCAATCTTTGAAAACCCTTCAATGAATCGCCTATAATGACCTGTTAATCCTAAGAAGCTGCGCACTTCTCTAACGTTAGTTAGCGGAGACCAATCGGCATTTGCTTCCACTTTACCTAAGTTAACTTCAATTCTTTGAGCTGTGATTACGTAGCCCAGAAATCCCACTCTATTGAGTTAAAATTCACACTTTTTGAATTTGGTATAGAGCTTCTCCTTCCTCAGTATTTCGAGAATAATCATTGTGTTCCGTATGTTCATGCTCACTCTTTGAATAGATTAGTATATCGTCAATAAATACAATAACAAACTGATCTGGATTGTTATTGAAAATCTGCTTCATGAGATCCATGAAGACTGTCAGTGCTTTTGTCAAGCTGAATGGTATCACCAAGAACTCATAGTGCCCATGTTGAATTCTAAATGTTGTTTTAGGAATGTCAATTGCTTTAATTTTCAACTGGTGATAGCCTGATCTTAAATCAATTTTTGAGAAGACCTTGGTACCTTGTAGCTGGTTAAATAAATTTTCAATTTTGGGTAGGGGTATTTATCTTTAATTGTAATACGGTTCAGCTTTTGATAATCAATGCACATTCTCATCAAAACACTAGGTCTAATAAAACCATTGTTTAGCAACTCGTGCAATTGTACTTTCAATTCTTGAAGTTCTACTAGTGCCATACGATAAAGGGCCTTGGAAATTGGCTTGGCACCTGGTACGAGGTCAATAATAAACTCGACCTCTCGGTTTGGAGGCATTCCTAGTAAATCTTCTGGAAATACATCTGGAAAATCCCTAACTACTCAAACTTCGTTGATGGTTAGCTCTTTCTGATTAATGCCGGGCAAAGATATCAAGAACCCCTGTGCTGACTTTTTCAACAAATTTTTAGCCTGCACTATGGTATAAGTCGAGGTAGTAATTTCACCCTTGTTCCAAAAAAATGAAATTCTTATTCACCAGGTTGTTGAAAAATTACATCATTCTCAAAACAATGAATGGTTGTATGATTTTTTGACAACCAATCCATTCCAAGTATAATGTCAAATTATGTTTCAGACTACCAAGTTTGTTTTTATAATCTTCCCATCCATTTCTAAATTTAGGTTTCTCGCTATATAAATTTCATTAAACACCTTCCTAGATGGTAGTGATACTTCTAATATGTTATCAAGGGGTGCACATTTTATATTCGACTTTGAAATGAATATCGAAGAAACAAACAAGTGTGTAGCTCCCGAATCAATTAATATAAAAGCAGGCATGTCAGAGATTGATATGATACTTGCCACCACATTGCAGTCATGCTTTGCCTCTTTCTGGGTAAAAGCAAAGACTCTGACCTTGCCCACCTTATGATCATCCGCCTTCTTATATTGTTCCTTAGTGTAGTCTTTGACAACTTGTCCTGGCACGCTACATCTGTAACAGACACATTTTCTTGCTAAGAACTCTCCATTATGAGGTTTTTAACGTTTAAGACAAAGTGGTTGTTGATTCTTATCACTGATGCTGGCATTTGTTTCTATCCTTCCCTTTTTGTTGGGGTCTTTCCCATTCCTCTTGATATCCAGTGCTATTTACTACATTCACCAATTTGGTCATCGTCAAAGGCGTATATTTGTGCCTTTTCTAGAGCTCCCTAAGAAGTACCTAATTGGAATATTGCTAGTGCTTTCCTAATGTCAGTTCTCAGTCTAAGCTCAAAACTCCGAACTCGTCTCTCCTCTATGTCCACCAGATGTGAGGCAAATCTGATGCTTGAACTACTGTTGTAAGTACACGTCACAGACCCTGCTTAGATGCATCGCTGTAGATAATGAAGCCTTTTACCCTTTCGTTATAGTCAAAACTGGAGCTGAGGTCAATTTCTATTGTAGTTCTTGAAAGCTTTGTTCGCACCTATCTGTCCATTGGAACTTTTCATTTCTTCTCGTTAGCTAAGTCATTAGGATGGCAATCTTTGAAAACCCTTCAATGAATCGCCTATAATGACCTGTTAATCCTAAGAAGCTGCGCACTTCTCTAACGTTAGTTAGCGGAGACCAATCGGCATTTGCTTCCACTTTACCTAAGTTAACTTCAATTCTTTGAGCTGTGATTACGTAGCCCAGAAATCCCACTCTATTGAGTTAAAATTCACACTTTTTGAATTTGGTATAGAGCTTCTCCTTCCTCAGTATTTCGAGAATAATCATTGTGTTCCGTATGTTCATGCTCACTCTTTGAATAGATTAGTATATCGTCAATAAATACAATAACAAACTGATCTGGATTGTTATTGAAAATCTGCTTCATGAGATCCATGAAGATTGTCAGTGCTTTTGTCAAGCTGAATGGTATCACCAAGAACTCATAGTGCCCATGTTGAGTTCTAAATGTTGTTTTAGGAATGTCAATTGCTTTAATTTTCAACTGGTGATAGCCTGATCTTAAATCAATTTTTGAGAAGACCTTGGTACCTTGTAGCTGGTTAAATAAATTTTCAATTTTGGGTAGGGGTATTTATCTTTAATTGTAATACGGTTCAGCTTTTGATAATCAATGCACATTCTCATCAAAACACTAGGTCTAATAAAACCATTGTTTAGCAACTCGTGCAATTGTACTTTCAATTCTTGAAGTTCTACTAGTGCCATACGATAAAGGGCCTTGGAAATTGGCTTGGCACCTGGTACGAGGTCAATAATAAACTCGACCTCTCGGTTTGGAGGCATTCCTAGTAAATCTTCTGGAAATACATCTGGAAAATCCCTAACTACTCAAACTTCGTTGATGGTTAGCTCTTTCTGATTAATGCCGGGCAAAGATATCAAGAACCCCTGTGCTGACTTTTTCAACAAATTTTTAGCCTGCACTATGGTATAAGTCGAGGTAGTAATTTCACCCTTGTTCCAAAAAAATGAAATTCTTATTCACCAGGTTGTTGAAAAATTACATCATTCTCAAAACAATGAATGGTTGTATGATTTTTTGACAACCAATCCATTCCAAGTATAATGTCAAATTATGTTTCAGACTACCAAGTTTGTTTTTATAATCTTCCCATCCATTTCTAAATTTAGGTTTCTCGCTATATAAATTTCATTAAACACCTTCCTAGATGGTAGTGATACTTCTAATATGTTATCAAGGGGTGCACATTTTATATTCGACTTTGAAATGAATATCGAAGAAACAAACAAGTGTGTAGCTCCCGAATCAATTAATATAAAAGCAGGCATGTCAGAGATTGATATGATACTTGCCACCACATTGCAGTCATGCTTTGCCTCTTTCTGGGTAAAAGCAAAGACTCTGACCTTGCCCACCTTATGATCATCCGCCTTCTTATATTGTTCCTTAGTGTAGTCTTTGACAACTTGTCCTGGCACGCTACATCTGTAACAGACACATTTTCTTGCTAAGAACTCTCCATTATGAGGTTTTTAACGTTTAAGACAAAGTGGTTGTTGATTCTTATCACTGATGCTGGCATTTGTTTCTATCCTTCCCTTTTTGTTGGGGTCTTTCCCATTCCTCTTGATATCCAGTGCTATTTACTACATTCACCAATTTGGTCATCGTCAAAGGCGTATATTTGTGCCTTTTCTAGAGCTCCCTAAGAAGTACCTAATTGGAATATTGCTAGTGCTTTCCTAATGTCAGTTCTCAGTCTAAGCTCAAAACTCCGAACTCGTCTCTCCTCTATGTCCACCAGATGTGAGGCAAATCTGGATATCTTCTTGAACTTCTGCTCATAATCAGTAAGCATCGTGTTCCCATGTAAGGTTACATTGTTGCTCCTCGGTGCGTGATCTAGTAGTCATCTTCCACTAATGAAATACCGCACAAAGGATTTTTTGTGCTCCAGTGAATTCCATAAACCTGAAAATAGCAGCTAGTGGATTGGGGTCACCTTCAAACACGGGTGGGTGCATCTTACAAAATTGTTCTAAAATTGAAGATGATCTATGCTTGCCTTATGGCTGTTGAGGTGGTGGTTGTTGCGACATCTCTTGTGTAGTAGCTAGTAATTCTCATGTGAAGTTAGTCGCCATCTAAACCTTAAATATAGGGATTGTATATTAGTGGCCATTCAAGTTAATTCAACCAACGTGATACAGCTGATAATGATATAATACTTGAGTATAAATCGTGTTGTTTCTGTTCAATATATTCTTATTGTTTTCGATAAGATTTGACTAAATGGACTTTACATAAATTTTTTTGAGTGGGTTTGTAATATTGCTTTTGTTTTGTTGATTTGAATAAGGCATAATTGAAAGGCTTCTAAATGAGGAGGCGGTCACAAGTGGACTACTTAAATTCTAAGCTCGCATCAGACTGTTTAGGTCTTTTTGACAAAGACTTTCAATCTTGTGAATACGTAAATCAAGAAAACTCAAAATAATGAATTCCCTGTTAATTTATTTATTTATTTTACATAATCATTGATTCACTCAGTTGCTCTTCTAATCCTCATCATGGCTCTATGGAAATAAACATCGCGATAAATTTTCTGTAAAATATAACAACTTAACTTTCTACAAAAAAGATATATCAAGTTCAAGTAATNTTTTTCTTCTCTCTCTCTCTCTCTCTCTCTCTCTCTCTCTCTCTCTCTCTCTCTCTCTGTGTGTGTGTGTGTTATTCTCTATGAATTTGTGTGAATTGAAGTGTAACAATAGGAGGGTATTTATAAGTATGATTAGATAAGTATAGTTAACTAATTAGAATTTTAATAGGACTCTTAATTCAAATTTAAATTGGTCTTTTGACTAACGAACTTGTCATGAAATTTGAATTTAAGAAAATTCTAACTACATGAGGATAAGATTTCATTGTGGATATATGCAAATTTCAAGTTTTATCTAAATACTTTTATATCATATAATTCAATAATAATTTAATAGATATCCAAAATAATATCAAAATTTAATTTCGCCTAAAATTCATATATATCCAATTATTAGGAATATTAATAAAAGGTCCCTAGAAAATGGTAAAGTTGCTAAGTTATCCTAAAATCTCAAAACTTGCATTTATGCCTCATAATATATTGTATGTATGTATGTTTGGGGTATTACATTACAGACTAGAGCAAATAAATCTGTCAATGTACTTTTTCTGCGGCTTAAATCTAAACGAGGTCTATAATGTTTATGCAGCTTTTGGTATGCCTTAGGGTGTTGATCCGAAGATGCGTTTATGATAATGTTAGCAAGGATGAGATGCACAAACTCTTTCCTGCTGAAGTCCTGCCTGAACTACAAAGATTATTGACGCTTTTATTGCAAAAATTCCAGAAGGAATGGCGTGAGGATATATCAAAGGATCAGGTGAGATATTTTATTTTACTACAGAACAACCAATATTAAGGTTTAGTGCCGATAGACTTGGGATCGTGTTTCAAGAATTCTTTTTCGCCATTCCTTTGATTTGAAACTAAATATTTGCATCCAAAAAAGTCAAATCCAGAACTCCATCTTTTGAAAGGTCTAAGAAAATCAAATTTTATTATTATGAGTAAGAGAGCCTATTTGGGATAGCTTCTGCATTTTGTAGAGTAGCTTCCTAAGAAAGCCACCTTAGGTTTGCTTCCTCTAAAAGTTTTTAACCAGACGAAGGTTAGAAAAAGGTAGTTCCAGAGAATTATCCAAATAGACTCAAAGTAGTTTTTAGTATCAGAGGCAGATTTTGACTTTTCAAAAATCCTGTCAAATCTTAGACTTTATATAGCTTTATTGTCTTCAGGTCGACCCGCCCAGCTTGAAGACAATGACATGGAGCATGGCAAATCAAGAAACAGAACTGACAAGCCCAGCAGCAGTTATCAATTTGAAGGCATGTTCAACTTTGCCGAGCATGAACATCTCACTGTTTCTCATTTTTCTAATGAAAGCTCAAACTTTCTGCAGCTTCAAAGCAATACCCAGCCCAACTCCGGAGAAAGGGACGTGAAATTCCAGTTGGCAAAGGATACTCTGGAAACGATGTTAAGCTCCATGTATAGTATTAGGGACCAGTTGACTGATCCTGTAAGTCTTAGTGCCTCATCGTAGGAACTTTCCCAATTTATTGAAATGATTAATTTTTATCCCTGGATAAAATTATATATTTGTTCGATGCTGAAATTCTCATCATGCTCTGCAATAATCTTATCAGAGTGAAACATCCGAGAGAGATGCGGTTCAGAATACAAATGCTGCATAGTCCCTTGTTTGTCTCAACTAAGAAGGTATTTTATTTGCTTTTGGCTATCTGAATTTTAATAGGAGTGCATTCCCTGATAGTGTTTGCTTTCCCTTCTGGCTATTCGTATATCTAATCATAATTCTTGTGGGTAAGCTGTATTAATACAGTTGTTATCATGGCTAGGTAGTGATGGTGCACAAATAATTACTAGTCTGTGGCAATCTTGTGTACTACTTGAGTCTACATCTGTTTTTCAGTTTGCATAGAATACATGTATGTACCATTTAAATCCGTTTAATTTCATATAATTGCATCATTATTGACCTGTGAAGCACAGATACTCCTCCTAGGGTGGAATGTCAGCCCGACGCATATCAGATGCCGATGCTTGGAGACTTTAAAATGTGTCTTAACACATAACGTGACATGTTCTCTTTTTCATACTTCTTTTAAATTTCCAACACTCGAGAGACGCTTCATGAGTGCTCCATGTCGCCTGTCCTGTATTTTTATATTTTATTGATTTCTGACATGACGGACTGCCCCCGACCCATCAGATTTTGGAATTAAAAATTAAGAAAATTTATGAAAACATTTGTGTGAAAAAGTCAAGATAATGTGAGAAACATTCTATGAACATCAAATTTGTTCTATACCTACTATATGAATTGTTTCGTCCCCCCTAGTACTAAATAGCACAACCCAACTATAATTTAAAAGATCACTTGCAAATCTCAAAGTCAAAGCTAAAAATGAATATAAAGATTAAGATAAAGATATAATGCATATTGACACATTTTTTTATGGATCCTAATCGATGTGTCGTGCCCTTAGTTGTTGGAGGCAATTGAACTTTTTTTCAGCAACTTTAAAGCATTCATGAGAAAAAGAACTGCAGGGACTAATGTATATTTGGTAAAGCTTTTTGCAGATTATAAGCAGTGGGTTTTAGAGAATGTGCAGAAGAAAAGTGGATAAAAGTTGTGAGTTCTACGGAATGTGTGGATAAAAATTGGGGTCCTATGAAATGTGTAAATAAAAATGATGTTTGGCCAGCTAATATGTTTGTAAAAGCTCTCCCGAACATGCTCTAAGACTCCTATATTAGTTTGGAAAGTGATATAGATCTGATGCGAGACAAGATTCCTTTTTCCCGTGCATGTGTAACCCTGCTTGCACAGTTGCACCTTGAGAGATGGAACAAGGCGTAACTATGGCCCAAACCAATAAAAGATATTACTACCATACAAACGATCAAATTGATCCTTAGTACCACAAGAGGAGCCATAGGAACATTTATGTTCTCATCTTGAGGCTACAGAATGTTGTATAGAGAAGAAAAAGAGTAGAATCATATATTCACGAGAACTAGTAACCCAGAAGAAATACCTGGCATGTGGGTTATTTAAAGTATAATTGCTTGGATAAATTATTAAATTTCAATAAATTTTATACTTCTTAAGTGGAGTTAGTGGATAATATTCTTTTTTTCTTGAGTGTGTAAATACCTTTAATATTTTTTAATCTGGTATTGTGATGAGTGCATTCAATGTACTGGTGGGTGTCGTGAAGGATGGTTTCTAGTTGCATATAAATCTTGGATGCTACTATGCATTAACTTTGCAGGTTTGTGCAGGTGTTGTCCTAATTTGGCCTGTGCTAGCGACGTATAATGTCGACACTTGAAGATCTTGTTGAACTTGAGGTTGTGCTTAAGCTGCTGCAACATTTAGTGCATTTGCTGAAAAGGCACACAATTTTGGGCTTCTCTTCCTCAAGTAATGGAAATGTCTGCCAAATATTTCTTTTACTTGGACTGCATAGTTCTTTTCACTCCTTTACTTATTGGATCCTTTGATGTATAATGCTACTGGATTATAAGTTTTATTTTTCCATTGAGAGCGCCTAAATTAAAATTTATGGGATTATAAGATGTGAATTTTATAAAATGTGTGGATATTAAGTTAGTAGTCTTTTCAAATTTTAATACAAAGCAGACGAACCAAAAAGCAGCCGTATTTTTCTATTCCGAAATCCAAAAAATGTTCTGCTTAAGCAAATTGAATGAAAATTTTAAGGGGCACAATGGTCTTTTCCTCAGTCTACTTGAATTGATTTGCAAAAAGCAGTCAATAGTGGCAGCAACAGTTGAGTCTACATGATTGTACGACGGCTGGGTTTCTTATTAAAAAAGGTTGAATCCCAACGTTGAGGGTCCCCACCACTCCGTCCCTGAAATATCGTGAGGGAGGTAAATTTTGGGATATGCTCCAGCAAGTTAGAGAACAAGAAATTTGTACATAATGGTGCCCAAACAAGCGGTAAGTGTGGATATAAAGTATTTAAGTTGATAATTTAATATTTGCCAAACATGTACATTACCTTGATTTGCCAAGGATGTGCTACGAATCGCTACACTGCTACCAATTGTTACATGTCTTGGTCACAGTATTTTTTATTTATATCCAACACTGCTATCCACAAAGGGATTATTGGATGGGTTGGGCTATGTTTCCATTGGGATTTTCTTAAGAGTTTTGAGAATGCAGTTAAGGGCTGCAGAGGCTTCTAAGTAGGTGAGATTCTCCTACTCTCTCGCTATGTCATGAATTATGTGAACTGCTTGTGGATTATACTGATACCCTCGATGCACTTTTGAAGAATGTGGAGGATGAATCAGGAGAGTCATGGAATGAAAATAAGGATAATTTGGAGATGGATAACACATCACTGTTAGCTCGACATCTACTGGTACTGATCAAATCTTTAATAAATCTTGAGGAGAAGTCGAGAATGTATGAGGGTAATGCAATGCAATATATATTTTTAATGAACAATATACTGTACATAGTCCAGAAAGTGAAAGACTCATGGCATCGAAACTTTTTGGCAGATAACTGGATCAAAAAACAAAGGGGTCAGATTCGATAGTATTCAACATATTGTCTTAGGGCAACTTGCAGAAAGGTCTTATCTTGTTTGAAAGATGAACGGATGGGGGGNTTTTCTTTTCTTTTCTTTTGTTATATTTTTTGAGGGGCAGGGTGTGGGGTTGTTAAAGTGACCTGTTGCAGAAGCCATGTGGCCTAATTGAAAGTCTACCTTTTTTTCTCGTTGTAAAAGTAGCGTTCTTGTGTTGTAGTAGTATTCAGCAAGTTGTGGCATTACGACCAGTTTTATCTTTTGACCTCGATTTCTACCGACAATAGATGTTGGGCCCACTCGCGCACATGTGAGCTATTTTCGACACGTAGGGACGTGTTGCTAGTCGTGAATACGCCGAATATAGACGTGGGAGAAGCTCAACAACACGAGACAAATATGCTCGAGTTCCAGTGTTAGATTTGGGAAACGACTATATGATGATAACCAATCGCAAATTACTGGATCACAGCAAAGTAATGTTAATTCGATGCTAAATAAGAGTAAAACTGATAAGAGAGAAAAGTAAGGGATGGTTTAAGTATTTAGAGTTGCATTAGTCTTTAAAGGTTACATAAGGGGGATATTTATAGTATTACAAATGAAATAGTGGCCCTTGTATAAAAATACATGGTCTCATCTCTTTAGTCGAAATATCTAATCATAGGCATCAGCTTGGACTCGCTAGCCTGTAGTGCATTTAATGCTTAAACAGAACTGCTACTCTATTGACAAGACTTGACATTATACTCATTATAAATATCACATCAATCATTCTAAAAAGATTTCATACATAATGCCAGGATCTTCTTTATGTGGGTCATTACTTGCTGTAGCGGGCTT
>NW_019265488.1:269182-304749 GCF_002742605.1 Olea europaea var. sylvestris
TAAGGGGTGGAGCTTGCAAACTAAAAGGAAGGGATGGCCAGTGAGAATTTGGAGATAAACTATTAGAGGGCTATCAAACTAATGTACACTTAACATTTTTCTTGTTCTTAGCTCATTTGAGCTACCAAGGTAGCACCTAGTGTGGTCAACACCAATCGTGTTTAGACAACTAAACTTATACTCAATCACATTAGTTAATTATATATTATTAAAAGTTAAGTTGAAGAGGCGGTTATTCGATAGTAACCAAAAATGCACAACATTTGGAAAATGTTGGTATAGTAAAGGAACGGCTTGTTGATGATTAGCTTTGATTAACATATTTTCAATATAGTATCTCGACCAACAAATATACAAAAATCATTCAATCTTTTTATTTGTAAAATATCTTAGTAAAAGTAATTTCAGAACTGGATATACTCATTTATAAACTTTACATTTCATTGAATATCAAAATCAAACTGAAAAAAACAATTTGGTAAAATTTAAGCAGGTTGAAATTCACAAAATGAAATTAAATCCTGAAAAACAAATACAAAATTTCCAATAAAAGGAAAAGAAAGTCATCTGGTTCAAGTCTCCATTTGCTGAATTCCATTGGACTCCCTCTCTCTCTCTCTCTCTCTCTCTCGCTCTGTGCTCTCTAAATTCATTTTTGTTTACTTAACCGAGGCACCATGAATGGCGGTTTCTCCAATTCGGCCGGTGGCTCCGGTGACGGCGCATCCAAATTGCTCGCTAATCTCCCCTCTCGCGGCCTCTTGTCTGCCAATGTCGTTTCATCTAACCTGGTATTTCTCACTCCCCTAAACCGTTGTTGTATATTTGTTTAATTCATTGAAATACGTAAATGATTTCTTTTTAAAGATGTTGATTCTGTTTTATGGTTGGAATTCGGAATTAAGATCATTTGAGAGGGGTTTGAAGGGTTTTGGATTTAGGAACCTGAAAAAGACAATGCGTTTTGATGCTATTGAGAAATGAATTTGCTAATCAAATGGAATTATTTGGAATTAAGTATTTTAGGCAAGAAAAGATTAGAATAATTAGGTCAGAATTTATTTGATGATGTTGAAGAATGGGAGTGACAAGTACAATGTGATTTGGAAGATAAGATTTGTATATTTGTGAAATGTTCTAGTTGTGCAAGCAGGGTTTAATTCACATGGTTTGATAACTTCCATTATGTTGTACAATTGAATGGTCATCAGATTTCTCCTGGAAAGTACACTAAGTTCCAAAAGGAATGTGTTTAAGTTCAGGATATGTCAAGATGCTTCCTTTGACACATCCATGTCTAGGAATGAATTACTATAACTAGTTCTGGTAGTTATTTTTAGTTTCACATTTGTCTGATTCTGTTCTTCAACATTTCTATCACGATACTACTTAAACTTATGAAAAAGAAAATGGAGTTTAATATAGAGGATTCTCACATAATGAAGAAAAAAATGTTGTTAAAACAGAAGTAATCAATATAATTAGGGCTTAATTAAATTCGATCATCAATCATGATTCTATTTGCTCAAAGCAAGCCACTTTTGTGGAATATGGATGCTCAATTATTATTTATTCTATGTTATCTTATGTGTGTCTCTATACATCAGTAGCAGCTATTGAATTTCTGTGGATGTAACTGATGATAAAAATCTATTTTTTAGAAATGCATTTATTCTTCAGTTTTTCGTATTTTTTCTAATTTATGTGTTGACAAATTTACGCAGGGTGGGATGCGTGTCTATATTTGCGATCATGACACGTCACCTCCAGGTTTGTATCTTCAATAAATCCAATAACTTTTAGTTTCTGCTAGTAAATGTTGCATTTATTTGATGGGCCAAAGTGTTTCTTGTTAGCTAGAGAAAAATAGCTAAGTATTCATGCAATCCCATTTGATTGAATGGCTGTTACCTGTATATGCTTATCACTTTCTGTTTGTATTAGAATATTGGGGCCGAAACTTTTTTTTTTTTTTTTCTTTTTTTTTCCCCCCCCCCCCCCAGTCAGATTATCTAAAATGTATAGGAAAAGTGATTCAATCCTGATGCCAGATGTTTACAAGAAGGTCTATTTTCTAATTACCTTCTAGCATATATATGCAGCCAACTTGGTCAAGCTTATGTTGGAAATAATTGGTTTAGAATTTCTTGTGTTATGGAGACAATGATCTGTTATTTATGAGTCTGACCTGTCTAAATCTCTATGGTAATGTATCTTTTGTTTATCAGAGGACCAGTTTATCAAGACAAACCAAACAAATATATTGATTAGGTCTCTTATGCTTAAGAATCAGAAGGGCGATTCTTTGAAGAAAGATCCGAAGGGTAGTACTTCGGATCAGGTTTCCAAAAAAAGGTATCATCTGATAGTGGGCTAGCAATGTTGAATAATTTTGCTCTTTTACAGTTTTACACTGCTCTTGTACAAATCTTTGGGGTCATGTTCCCTTCAATAACTTTACAGGGCTGCGGATAGAGCTTTGGAGAGCAAGGCTGCTGGTAAGAGGGCCATGTCCAGCACTCAGCTTGGTTCCAATCAAGGTGCGTGTTCATCTTATGCTTTTGTGTTGATCTTATACACGGAAAACCTGTCTGTTTTAGAACTTCGGTGGAACATTGAGATGTAGATTATTTTGCTATAATACTAGTGAGGAACGTAATTGAACAAGAACAGATTGAGAAAAGAAAAGAAGAGAGGATGAGAGAAAAAAAGAAAAAGAGGGAGAGAAAAGAGATAATTTAGAAGGAGAATCAATTTCTTTAATATCAGAGTTGTGTGTATTACAATGTGACGAGGACATCTCAGTTTCATTATTTTATTTAGACGACATTTAATTATTTTAGTTGGACTTTTATTTCTTAGTTGGATTTGGGTTATTTTATTTTATGGACTTGTGTAATGGGCTTGGCCCTATATTTCGGGTTTTTTTAGGTTTTCAGTATTTAAACTTATTTTTACATTGTAATTGGCAGTTAATGAATTGATTGAATAAATTTGGCTATAGCCTCCGTTCTTTCCCCTCTTCTTCTTCCCCTTGTCTCTGTGTTTCTCCCTCCCCTCATCCCTTCTTGTTATTCTTATTATTGAGTTATTCACCCTGCATCAAAGTGGTATCAGAGCCAAACCTGGCTTCCTTCACCCACTGCTAAAAATCCAATCGAGTTACTCTCTCGCTGCCAACAACCACAAGCCCTGCAACTTCCAAGCACAACCACCATTACATAGCACAAAACCACCCCCAAATTCCCCTAATCCACTGCAACACTCCACTGAAATCAACTCTCACCGTCAACCCCGCTGCTACAAAATACAGTCAACAACTCTGCCTTCTTCGACGCACTGAAACGTAACCACCGGCAAGACAGTAAACCAGAAATTGAACCAAACCATCACAGTACACCAGAAATTGAAACAAACCGCCGAAAATTACAGCAACCAGAAACGGAACCATCACCTATTCGAGCTTGACAGCCTACGAATTTGGACTTCTGAACACACAAATTCCACCTCCCAAGTCTCGTCAACTGCTAGTAAACCGACGACCCAAATAGTTGAGACTCTCCTTCGTTGGCCACCTCCTAAGACATCGACTCCCACAGCCCGACTAAGCAGTTGAGTCCAGCACCGCCAACAGTGAATCCAGAGTTGCCGTGCAGTGGATATATACTTTGCAATCGGGTTGGTTTATTAGTTATCACTTGGGTTTGGGCTTGATTGGAATCTGGTTGGCTTTATTAGTCATTACTTGGGCCTGGGCTTGATTGAAAATTTGAATTTGATTTAGGCCCAAGTTTGTGAAATGGGCTCATTTATTTTGTTTTGTTGTTCTGATTTTGTAAGTATTAAAAAAAAAAGAAGAAGAAGAAGAAGAAAAGAAAAGAATAGAGCAAAAAAAAAAAAAAAGATCGAGAATTTTTGAGAATTTTCTAACATTATTTTACAGGTTTATTTTAGTTGATTGATCAGTACCACACCTCGACGAACACGAAATTTTCTGTCTTAGCATTTCAAAGCTTAGTAGTTTAGAAAGTGGAAACATTCGACGCTAGGACGACTCAGACCAACTGAACTCAGGGAATTCCTGCTCCTATCTATTTTAGTTGACACTATTTCTTTATTTTAGAATTGCATAAGTTAATTCTTTGTGTGCTAGCCCTTTGACAATTTTTGCCTTAAATCTATTTGATTGAAATTCACGCTCAAAATCCCATTGCTTTCTCGTTTACCACACGTGACTAAGCCTATCATTTGTACCTTTGTTTTTTTATTTTATTTGCATTAGTATTATAAGCTTGTGATCGGACCATACGTAATCCCAATTTTTTTAAGTTAACAAATAAAATAAAATAATAATAGTAACAATAGAAAAATTTCAATCACTATTTCCCTTGTTGGCACTCGTTGGTTGTTGATTTCAGTAGACACTTCACCTAGTTTGTGTTACCGTGTATGCAATTGCGTAGTGGTCGCGTTACTGCCTCTAGCTCTAGTACCCTTACCATGGACCCCTCCCAAATTGAGGCCCTCACCCGACAGTTGGCGCAGTTACAAAATCAACTAACGGCTGTCCAAACTGAGGTAGCCGCTACTCGTGAGGAGAATAGAGCCCTAACCGTTAGGTTGAACACTCTTGACCCAACCCCATATTCGACCGAAGCTAAAACTCTGAGGCTTCCATTAATAGACCTCATCATCGTCCACAAGGTGGTCGACACCACGCCCGACATGATCGTAGGGAAGGAAATCAGGCTTGTGGGTGAGAGCAGGAATATTACCGTCATGGTACACTATCTCCCCCTCGCCACGAGGAGCGCCTCTTTCGAAACATTAAATTAGATGCTCCTACATTTGACGGTTGTCTAGATCCTAGTGTATTCAATCAATGGGTTAGAGATATGGATCGCTTCTTTGCCTGGTATGGGGTCCTGGAAGATCGGAGGGTACAATTTGCTAGTTTGAAGTTAACTGGCACTGCACAACTCTTTTGGGAAAGTGTCGAGGACCTCCTAGAGAGGCGTCATACTTCTCCTGTTGGGAGCTGGGATGAAATGAAGCGTCGTCTTCAAGAAAAATATTTACTTCAATCTTACAGGGGTAACTTGCTGGATCAATGGAACGCACTTACACAAGGGAGTCGGCTTGTGACCGAATATGTTGCTCAGTTTGATGAGTTTCGAATGAAATGTCAGGTCGTTGAGGATGAGGTCATGACTTTGAATAGGTTTAGGCAAGGCTTAAAGACGAACTTAGGCGTGAGCTTGTCCTTCGAGGCGTCACCACTCTTGACCACGCCTACTCTTTCGTTCGGGATTATGAACTAATAACTAGGACACCGTATAAAAATCGTAGTGACTCTCGCACTGCAACCTCTTCTGTATCCACTCCATCCCCTAAGTCTATTCTAGGACCTCCTTCTTCTAATACTACCCCTACATTGGATAGCAAAGGTAGAGGTTATGAGGTTTCAAGGACGTCCTCCCGTTTGCAATGCTTTAATTGTAAGGGTTTTGGTCACATTGCTTTTAAGTGTTCTAGTCGAGCCCTAGTTCTGGACGAGCATGAAGGTATAGTCGACGAGCCACTAGAGGACCAGGTTTATGAGCCTAAG
Organism: Olea europaea var. sylvestris; assembly: GCF_002742605.1. NCBI lineage: Eukaryota > Viridiplantae > Streptophyta > Magnoliopsida > Lamiales > Oleaceae > Olea > Olea europaea. The sequence continues at coordinate 274,791 of NW_019265488.1, forward strand.
TTAGAAGAGTTTGATGACTTGGAGGATAGTGAAGATACCTTCCTAGGTTGTATTCAGGCTAATCCCCTTATCCCATAGATGCCTAGAGTCGGTGTCGTCCGTTGCACTCTTACCCAGCCTAGGAATGCCGATGATTGGCGCCGTCATGCCATCTTCCACACTTACATCAAGATTAATAATAAGGGCTATAAAGTTATCGTGGATAGTGGCAGCTGCATTAATGCGGTTTTGATGGCTACTGTATCCTGTCTAAGGTTGAAGTATGTTCCTCACCCTCAGCCATACAGCGCCTCTTGGGTTGATACCTCCTCTATAGCTGTCAAGGAGCGTTGTTTAGTCCCTATCCAGTTTTTCGAGTATAAGGACCATATATGGTGTGACGTTATTTCAATGGATGTCGGGCACATCATCTTGGGACGACTTTGGTTATTTGACCTAGATGTAACCATCTATGGTCGATCCAATTCCTACTCCTTCGTGTTTAATGGAAAGAAGATTCATCTTAACCTATTGTCCCCAAAGCCTATTGCCCCACTGAAAACGAAGAAGAGTGTGGAACGAAAGGGATTGCACATCATTAGTCCTACGGAGTTTGAGCGTACACTTGTTGGTGACTCAGTTGTGTTCGCTTTGGTGGTCATGAAGGTTCCATCCCACTCCACAATAGAGAGACCTGTTGAAGTCCAGTCGATCCTCCAAGAGTTTCGAGACGTCTTTCCGGAGGACCTACCTGATCATCTACCTCCACTAAGGGATATTCAACATGCCATAGATTTCGTCCCAGGGGCATCCCTCCCAAATTTGCCTCATTATAGGATGAATCCTACCGAGCACGCTGAACTTCAAAGGCAAATGGATGACCTCCTTCACAAAAAATTCATTTGTGAGAGTTTAAGCCCGTGCTATCCCTGCCCTATTGACGCCCAAAAAGAATGGCTCTTAGAGGATGTGTGTGGATTGTTGCGCGATCAATAGGATCATGGTGAAGTATCGTTTTCCCATTCCTAGACTTGACGATATGTTAGATATGATGGTTGGTGCCACAATCTTTTCGAAGATTAATCTGAAAATTGGATACCATCAGATTCGAATTCGCCCAGGTGATGAGTGGAAGACCGCGTTTAAAACGAAAGATGGTATTTATGAATGACTGATCATGCCTTTTGGACTAAGTAATGCGCCAAGTACCTTTATGTGGGTAATGACACAACTCTCCGACCTTTCATGGGAAAGTTTCTTGTTGTCTATTTTGATGATATCCTCATCTATAGTAAGACTAAGGAGCAACACCTTGACCACCTCACACAAGTCTGCTCTACCCTTCGTGCAACTAATCTATATGCTAACGTCAAGAAGTGCTCTTTCTTTACCGATACAGTCGTTTTTTTAGGTTTCATTGTCTCTTCAACAGGAGTATCTGCTGATCCTGCTAAGGTTCAGGCGATTATTGACTAGCCTAAGCCTAATGCTATTCATGACGTCAGAAGCTTTCACGGCTTAGTTACATTTTACCGTCGCTTTATTAAGGGACTTAGCACTATTATGGTGCCTATCACGAAGTGCATGAAGAAAGGGGAGTTTTATTGGACACAAGAGACGGCTAAGACCTTTAAGTTAGTCAAGAAGCGAATGACGGAGGCTCCTGTTATGCGCCTTCCCGACTTTTCCAAAGTCTTTGAAGTTGAATGTGATGCCTCCGGGGTAGGTATAGGCGGAGTCTTGAGTCAGGATCGTCACTCTGTTGCCTATTTCAGTGAGAAGTTAAATGAAGCCAAACAACGGTACTCAACTTATGATAAGGAACTGTATGAGGTGGTCCAGGCTTTGCGCTATTGGCGCCACTATTTGTTGCCTCAAGAATTTGTCCTTTATTCGGATCACGAGGCCCTCCGTTACCTGAACTCCCAGAAAAGATTAAGTTCTAGACATGGTCGTTGGGTCGAATATTTGCAGGCCTATTCATTTGTTTTAAAACACAAGAAGGGCGTGGAAAATCAAGCAGTTGATGCATTAAGTCGTCGTGTCTCCCTTTTGTCGATCATAAGTGTCAAGGTCATCGGTTTTGAAAGACTTAAGGAGGATTACGAGGCATGTCCCGATTTTAAAGATATCTTTCTTGATTTACAAAGGGGACAATCAGGAGCCACAGATGGCTTCCGACTTGAAGAGGGTTATCTCTTTAGAGCCAATAAATTGTGCATCCCTCGAACTTCAGTGCAAGATTTCATCGTGTGGGAAATTCATGCGGGAGGGTTAGCCAGTCACTTTGGACGTGATAAGACCATAGAGGAAGTTGAACGTCAATTCTATTGGCCTAGCTTGAAGAAAGATGTGGCTAAGATTGTTAGTACTTGTAACACTTGTCAATTGAGTAAGCAGAAGAAGCAGAACACAGGTCTATACACCCCTTTTCCTGTCCCCAATTGTCCTTGGCAAGAAGTTAGTATGAATTTTGTATTAGGCCTTCCACGCACCCCAAAGAAACATGATTCTATTTTTGTGGTTGTCGACCGTTTTTCGAAAATGGCTCATTTTATCCCCTGTAGCAATACCTCATATGCGTCTAAAGTAGCTATGTTGTTCTTTAATGAGATTGTTAAATTGTATGAGCTTCCCAAGACCATTGTGTCCGATAGGGACGTTCGTTTCACTAGCCATTTTTGGAGGACTGTGTGGCAAAAGATGGGTACCAAATTGAAATTTTCCACGGCCTAATCGAAGTCTTGGCAACCTATTACGTTGTCTGGTCCAGGAAAACCTTCAAAATTGGGATTTGATCATTCCTATAGCTCAAATTGCGTATAATAGCTCCATAAATCGTTCACTAGGTATGAGTCCATTTGAAATCGTTCATGGGTACAAGCCTAGGAAACCGTTAGATCTCATCCCTATGTCGCCACAGGCTATAGTGTCAGTATCAGTCGAAGCATTTGCACAACATTTTCGTAACTTGCATATTGAAATCAATAAACAACTTGAAGCTAGTAATGCAAAATATAAACTCCAAGCTGATTTACATAAACGACATATTGAGTTTAACGTTGGGGATTACGTTATGGTTCGCATTAGGCCAGCGCGGCGTCTACATGGACCCGCCTCCAAATTGCAAGCTCGTAGTGCTGGTCCTTTTAAAATTTTAAAGCAGGTTGGTCCAAATGCATATATTGTTGACATTCCACCACACCTTGGTTACCACTCTACTTTCAATATTGAGGACCTTGTAGCTTATAAAGGCCATTTCATTCCCTCAGATGATCCTCTGTTACCTCCTTTTGTGGACCTTGATCCTAATTCTTTAGCCCCTTCTAACCCACTACCAGCTCTCATAGCACACAAAGAAAAAATTGATGCTATTTTAGATGAAAAAACTGATGATGGAGAGGTTCATCGCTTCCTTGTTTGTTGGGTTGGTCGACCAGATTCTGACTGTGCATGGATCTCCAGGGAGACACTGCAGCAATTGGATCCAGATTTATTGGAGTTTTATCGGAGTTATCAGGATCTTCCTTGGCCCAGATCGCCTCCCGTCCACCCGAGGGGAGTTGGTGAGGATACTTAGTTCAGACCGCCACTAATGCATTTTTACAGACACCGAAAGAAGCTTGCCCAACCACTCAGCTTATGGTTGGGAGATTGACGGAAGCCTATAGTGATATAGCCACTTGACAGGGTCGAGTTTTCTCTTCTACCTCGGGAGAATTGATAAGGACATTCTAGTTTCATTATTTTAGTTGGACGACATTTAATTATTTTAGTTGGACTTGGGTTATTTTATTTTATGGACTTGTGTAATGGGTTTGGCCCTATCTTTCGGGTTTTTTTAGGTTTTCAGTATTTAAACCTATTTTTACATTGTAATTGGCAGTTAATGAATTGATTGAATAAACTTGGTTATAGCCCCCATTCTTTCCCCTCTTCTTCTTCCCCCTATCTCTGTGTTTCTCCCTCCCCTCATCCCTTCTTGTTATTCTTATTGTTGAGTTATTCACCCTGCATCACAATGAATAGACACTCTTTATATAGAGTTTATGCAAACCTAATTTGAGAAGGAAAAAAAATTAAATATACTCTAATTTAGTCAAACTAGAAAATCTATCAAACAATAACCTAATTCTAGTCAAACTATAATAAACTACTAGAAATTAACTCTTTATTTCCCATCATTTCTTCTCGGCTAAGAGAACTCGGCTTTAGCGAGGTAGATTGTTACTTCATTCTCCAACGAAGTTAGTCTTTTGTCCTGATCAAGCATTGAGGTACTAAACTCCTGATAACAATATATGACTAAATTCATACGAAGTGGGCAATCTTTTTTATGAACTAAATATTGATACGAAACGTCAAAAAATAGTGTATGATGCAATTCATCCACAATAAATCAATTGGATACGCATAAAAGGAGCATAAGAGGCTAGCACACGAGACTGGCTTCCTGAAACAAATGATTGTAACATCGGAGGTACGAATGTGCCTCGATAAGGATACAATTCCACTATATTGAAAACGTAACTTTCATTCAAGTGTGACAACTTGAATTATTTTCTTATTGGGGCATGTTTAAGTTATATTAGTTGCAATCATTTGTTTCTGTAGGCCAATTTGCTATGCTAATCCCTCGTGCACCTCATCATGTGCGGTTAATTTATGTTTTTTAGATGGATTGCACTTTCTGCTACATTCCAAAGTTTGCTCTCGATATTTGATTGATAAGAAAGATCGTCTCCCTTGGTATGAATTCAGTTATATATTGCTATCAGGAGTTCAATATGATACTTAGTCAGGTCAAAAGATCGGTCTCCTTCTAGAATGAAGTTACAGTTTATTTTGTCAGAGTCGAGTTCTTTCAATCAAGGAGAAATGAAGTTGGGATTTTAAAATAGATTTTAATTCAAATTATTTGTTTAGATTATTTTAGTTTTAATATTTTGTTAAGGTTCTAGTTTTTTAAAGTTCTTTTGAATTTTTCTTTGCTCTATATAAAGGAGCATATTCATTCTAATACGTAGACTTTGACATTGAATAAAACTTGGTATTTTCTCCCTTTGAATTCTTTTCACCTTCTCTTTCTTTTCTCACTTTTTTCTCGTTCATGTGTACAGTACGTCAAATGCGTGGTAGACTTGTGTACCATTAAATTATATTTCCCCTTGTGATTCTCACACTTGTAGAAGGTATCTCTATAGTGTGGGCTTTGTGTATGAAGTTCTTATTTGATTTTTAAACATGACTTGTAGAGACATCACGATTGAGCATGCCTAACAAAGATCTGCAGAGTTTGACTGTAGAGAAACTTCGTGCGCTTTTGAAGGAGAAAGGTCTTATACTGAAGGGAAAAAAGGCATGTATTGTCTCTTGTAGCCAAAGTATTACATTTCTCTAGGATCGAGTTTCCTTGTTTGGGGTGGGGGTGGGGTGAAATTCAAAAAATTAAAAAATTATTAGATTTTAGTCAACACAACATACAAAATTACTTTTTCTTACTATTATTGTGTTATAGTGTCTAATCCACCTTACCCATGATGCCATTAATGATTTTGTTTAATCATTTGATGAGAAAGCATAGGTCGATTCTAAAGTTTCACCATTCTATATTCACATCCCTATTCACTCACTCGTGTTTTCATTTCCACGGACAGGACGAGTTGATTGCACGCTTGAGAGGTGCAAATGGCTAGAATGCTCCCAGAAGCTAAGAGGATCTTCAAGACTGTGCAACACGTAATTTTGGAAAAGCAGGTTGTGTAAGTTAGTTGTAGTATGGTTCCGAACTAATTTAAAGTGTTCGATACGCAGCACTGTGTTTTGTATGTTGCATCAATAGATCACTGTATTAAAGTGAATGAGATAAAGGCATGTCTCAATGGTTTTGGTGAAAATGTGAATCTTTTGTTTCACTTTTGCAGTTGGTTATAGAACTGTGTTAGTTTAATTTGTGCTCGTAGTATTATCTTCTGTTTTCTTGTGCGTTAGTTTATTAAATTAGTGCATTGACATATCAGATCTGATGCCAAAACGAGTTGGTTTCACTTGTTTGGTCCTAGTTTGATGACCTGCGCCTAAATTGTTCTTAACATGTTTGGTAAAGTGGATGAGAAAGCATTGGATAGTATTAAAACGAAAATGAGTTATTAAAAAAAAAAAAAAAGGATATTCATTGTACTTTTTTCTAATATGATGCATCAAACATCTCTTTGCATTTAGTGGCTGCCCAACTTTGGCTTAATTTTAATCATATAGTTCATGGATTTACAATTTTTCAATTACATTTTATTAACTTTTATCAAAATTTAGAAATTTTTGATTTTAATCACCATCAAACACGGACTATAAAATCTAATAAGGTCAACACTTTTAAAAAAGAGCAATTTTATTTTATATAGAGTCACTGTAAAGTAGTTCAATTTTTCGTTAAATCCCTATGGAATACTTGTGAAAAGTTGAACACATCACTTCAAATTTTAAGCACATGTTCAAGATTGGAAACAAAATCAAAAGTTAGACATTTGAGGGTCGCATAATTATCTAATATCGATATTTGAATACTTAGTAGTAATTTGTAACGAATTATGTAACTATAATGAAATGTTGAGGATTAATTTACTTATTTTTAGAACACAATCAACTATGTCCACCAAAATTTTATTTGTAGGATAGTTAAGGAGATAACCAAACTGAGACAACACACTTCAACTCGATTGAGATGGAGTCAAGTTTGTGGATGAGGTTGAAAATGATATGTCAAAATATGATGGAAAGTGAATTCTAACTTTTAAAGTTGGACATTTAAGGGCAACCTAACGATTTAATAGAGATATTTGGATATTAGTAGTGGTTGCACTTGCAATTGATTTTGTTCTGGATTAATTTACTTATTTTAAAACAAGTTAAGGACCCATTTTCTATTTGGACAACAATTGAGAACCAGTGATGCAATTTTCTCCAAAATTTTTTTTTTTTTTTTTTTTTTTTTGGGGCATGAAACTATTTCCACAAAAAATTTAGTGATTGAACGACTAAGGAGACAATCAAGTAGGGACAACGAATTTAGAACTCAATTAAGATGGAGTCAAGTTTGTGGATGAGGTTGAAAATACTATATTTTGGTTTGTAGACGAGATTGAAAATGATATGTCAAAACACGTTTTATTATTAGATCTTTCATGATGAAAAATAACTTAATGGTAGTTGACACTAAACTTGTGGTTAAAAAAATGATGACCAATTAATGCAGTGCAAGGAAGTGGAATTAGATGAGATTAGAGGGGTGTTTGTTTCCCATTTTTGAAAAATTAAGAATGAAAAATATAGTCATTATGGACTCCACACAAAATATAGAAATTCAAATTTGATGGTTTGATATGATGAATAACGATCATATTTTTCATTTTAATGGGAAAAGAATGAAAAACAAACATAGGCTATATTCAAAGGGGCTAGACCCAAATCTCACCAAAATGTCCAATTTTGACCTAATTTAGCTAGAAAAGGCCCAAAATCTTCAATTTTTGGACCACAAAATTTGGTTCTTCATTTCTAATTTTTGTTTGGACGGCGCCGAAATTTTCGTGAAAATACGAATTGCTAATCATCGGATGGCCAACAAAAACGATGTTTCTTTAACATCCACCAAAATACGCTAAACATCTACAATGTTTTTAAACGTGAACAAATTATTTTATTTTATTTATTTATTATTTATTTTTTTGGATTGCTGATAATTTTGAGCCCAAATAATTGATCCAAGAATGCATGATTATTGGTGTGACCCGACCCATGTACTCGATCCATTTTGAAGCTTCTTGAGTTCTTGATAAATTGTGTCTGTAATATATGCCTTACTCATTAAGTTGTGGTGAAACTGGATGCTTTTCTTGGTCGTGGGATCCAGGTCTTGATTCTATATCATTTAAATACTTGATTTTTCACTCATTAGGGTAAGAGTCTAAGAGATAAAACCTTAGCAGCTTTTCAAGAGAATTCTTCTCTTCGCCTGTATCCATCTTTTTCATCTTTTCTTTCTGTAATTTTCTTGGTGAAAATTGTAAAGAGTGATGGTTTTTATGTGATATTATGAATAGTAACACCCTCTTAGTGAGTGAGGTTTTCCTGTAAGATTTGTGTTCTATAAATGAGAAATTTTATAACTTGAATTTTTCCCTTGTAATTTGAGATTGTGATAGTAAATTCATGCATAATCCTTAATGGATGATCAACGAGGGACTAAATGTTAAAAGCGGTAACTGAATTTCGTGTTTTGTTGGTAATATCAATGTGGGCAAATGATACTTTAGTCCCTTACCCTAGAAAATAAGATCTCTTATGCTTCAACAGAAGTGAGCAAAAGCCACAGACAAATCTTGGCCTCCAGACTTGGCCCCTTCCACAAGAATTGAACATGACGAAATGGCCTGAAGTACCATATTTATTCATCTTTCTGATGGAGTCATCAAAGAAGTTGGGAGAATTGACGATGCATTCCCAATTTTTTCAAAATACACTTTTTTTCTTTTCTTTTCTTTTCAACCACACATTCCTCAATAAAATAATTACACGCAAATACAAAACTTTTCTTTATTTTTTAACCACACATTCTCCATTAATCTATTATTCTAAAACACATTTTTCCAATTTAATTGGCTCAAACAAGTCTATAAGCGTTTTTTTTTTCCCTGTTGGAGACAACTTTCTAACTTTATGTTTAATCCTAGTGCTGGATTAGAAGATAACATGGACATATTCAATAAAATAACATGAGACCTTATAAATTGCGATGAGAATATCTTTAGTGATTAATAGGCGGTTTACAAAACAAAAAGATATAAAGAATGCTTTAAAGTTATAAATTGTGATGAGAAGATCTCCAGTGATAAATAGCTAGTTGGTTTAGAAAACAAAAATATATAAAGAATGCTTTAAAATATGGGAGAGCTGATTTAACTGTTTAGATTTTTCACAATTCTTTAAAGAAGAGAGGTTTAGAAATTAAAACAGAATAGAAAGAAGTATTAAATGTTGAAATTTAATCATGAAATCAAAAGGTTCTGTAAAATGTATGAATAATTAAAATTATAATAATAGTAATCCCAATAAAGATAAGAGATAATAAAAAGAAATGGGCATATGGCAAGGGAAAAGATAAGAAATTAAATTAATAAGAAAAATGCAAAGAAGAAGATATGCTGGCAATGTAGAAAATTAGGTCTCCCGATTAAACATCGTTTTAAAAGGATGTCTGATGAAACAAATAATTCTCAAAATAAAAATGAATCTTCTGTTGTTAAAAGGTTGAACCCCAACCTTAAGGATCCCCCGCCGCCCCTGCCCTAGAGTATCGTGAGGGAGGTAAATTGCAGGTTATGCCTCCAAGGGTATAGGGTGGAAGGCTATTTGTACACTTGTGCTTATTCAAGAGCCAAATCTATATTTCAGGATTCGAACCCTTGACGCAGCAGCCTCAAGTAAAGTTGGATTTCTTCACCCTCCCCTTTTACCACTTGGAGATGTGCCTTGGGGGCAAAATGAATCTTCTGTTGTTGCTTATATAGAAGAAGGACTAAACATGGGAGTGGTATGTGTATCTACTATCGAAGACAAGAATCAAGAATGTATTCTTGGTTCTGGTCGCTCCTTTCATATGAGTTCTCATAACGGCTGCTTTACTGCTTTTTTTCGGTTTAAATGAAGAACTTGTAAAATCAGGGAATAATGATTGTAGGGATGATTTTCAGCAAACTCCAAGTACAAAATCGGGCTCAGTTTACCAATTTCATCGACACCACCAAGGTTGAGACAACTCCAAAACCACTACCAAAACCGCCCCACTTCCGATTGCTATAGGTTGGGAAGATGAAATCCAATGATATGCCCACTAAGGATTAACCACAAAGGTCACAGTGAAGCGAACCAAGAAGCCAAGAAAAGAGTCTCACAAAGAGAGAAAATGGGCACGCCTTTGGAGGCCGAGAGGGAGACGGGATTATATGCCAAGTAAATGTCCAAAATAGGTAAGTTAGGTTGGGGTTAAATTGTGGACCAAAACAAGGCTCGACTCAATTTAAGTGGGCTTCAAATTAATAATATAGCCTTCCAAGGAAATGGGGCGAACCGTGAGCAACACTATTTACAATAGGTTGCTTCGAACGGTCTATACGAATGTAGATTGTGTTGTCTCGATAATTGTGTCGATATACTAGTCAATCATATGGCCAAGGTCGATTGATAATAAAACCAAGGTTACATCATAGCCCGGGGAGGTCGTTTGACAACAAATTGCCTAACAACCTTCACTTTGATGTCAAAGGACCTGTAAAAGAAAATTGTCTCCCATTAGTGACACCTCTAATAGAAAACCAATAAAATTGGAAATCATTTACCTGTACCAATGTTTAGAAGTTCCTTGCAACTTCTAAACTTTGCCAGTGGCAATACCTTCGTTCCCATATCAAATGGGTTGTAGTGGGTGTGGACTTTCTCAAGTCTTACCACCTCTTGAGATACTATATCTCTAATGAAGTGGAGTCTAACATCAATGTGTTTAGTGCGCTCATGAAAAACAGGGTTCTTGCATAAATGTATAGATGACTGACTATCAGAATACACTACCACATAATCATTCAAGACACATAGTTCATGAAATGCACCTCTAAGCCATAGAGTTTCTTTAATAGTTTCAATGGTAGCAATATATTCTGATTCTATAGTGGATAGTGCAACAATATGTTGTAACTGTGATTTTCAACTAACACATGAATTAGATAAGGTAAACACGTAAGATGAAGTAGATTTCCTACCATCCCTATCTCCTGCGTAATCTGCATCTACAAAACCCTTTAATTTTATGCCTTCTTTATTAGCACTAAATTTTAAACCTACGTTACTTGTACCCTTCAAGTACTTTAACATCCACTTTAGCGCTTCCCAATGTTCATGGCCCGGATTAGCCATATATCTACTGAGAGTACTAACAACAAAACCCAAATCAAGTCCAGTGCAAACCATCAAATACATTATGAAACCAATCACATTAGAGTAAGGCACTCTACTCATGTATTCAACTTCACGCTTATTGCAAGGAGATTGTTCCTTCGATAAAACAAAATGATTAGCAAGAGGCAACGTGACAGGTTTGCAATCACTCATATTAAATTTCTTCAATACTTTGGATATGTATGGAGACTGATGCAAAAACAAAACAGAATTTGACCTATCTATTTCGATTTCAATACCTAAGATTCTCTTAGCCTTACCTAGGTCTTTCATGTCAAATTCACCACTTAGTTTTACTATTATGTTATTTATCCACTTAGAGGATGATCCAATCAAAAGTATATCGTCCACATAGAGCAACAAAAACATATAATTATCATCAATCTCATTGTGTTGAAAATACAGGCAGTGATCAAATTTACTTCTTTGGAACCCTATAGTGAGTACAAAGGAATCAAACATCTTGTACCACTGTCTAGGAGATTGTTTTAACCCATACAAGGATCTTCTCAGAAAATACACATAATCAGGTTTTGACTTATCTTTAAAACCTTTTGGTTGATTCATGAAAATTTGTTCATCAAGCTCACCATGTAAGAAAGTAGTTTTTACGTCAGGTTGTTCAAGTTCCCAGTCAAAATGTACAACTAATGCGAGCATGACCCTAATAGTGGTATACTTAACAACTAGTGAGAAAATTTCATTATAATCAATGCCCTCCTTCTGTGTGTAGCCTTTAGCCACTAACCTAGCTTTAAACCTTAGGGCTTCCAAGCTTCTAGTTCCTTCCTTAACCTTAAAAGCTCATTTGCAATCAACAATTGATTTGTTCTTAGGCCTAGGTACTAGCTCCCAAGTATGATTTTTTTCTAGAGAACTCATCTCTTCTTTCATTGCCTTAAGTCATTCATTAGATTGATCACTGCCTATTGCTTCTTCAAAAGTCTTTGGCTCTTTATCAGCTAGTTCTTCATAACTAGCCTGGGCAAAAGCTAATTCAGATTCAAAACCGAACCTTCTTAGTTCTCTCGTCTGTCTCCTCTCTCTATTCTAACTAAGTTATAGTTAGCTAAAAGATTTTCTTCCTCATAGTGCTCTTCTGTCACTATTTCGTTACTATTCTCCACTTCGGGTTCCTGAGTTTGAGTCTCCACCTCATTTGAAACAGTAGGGGCAGGTGGACTGAGTTTTCCTAACTCCACCTTAAACTGGTCTCTCTCTTCACCTGATTCTACTTCACTCTCAGGTTCAGTTTCCTCTTTAATACACGGCATTTCATTTTCGTTAAACGTGACATCTCTACTTATGATGATTTTAACCCCTTTTTGGCTTCTATCCCATAACCTATAACCCTTAACACCCTCGAGGTATCCTAGGAAGACATACTTCCTAGCTCTAGGTTCCAACTTACCCTCACTTTGATGAGAAAAAGCTGTACAGCCAAAAGTTCTAAGTATCGAGTAATCACTCAGTTTACCCGACCATCTCTCATGCGGAGTGTCACCATTCAATGCAGCAGAAGGAGTCAGATTAATCAAATCGCAAGCGGTCATAACAGCCTCACCCCAAAAAGACTTGGGAACACCAGAACTAATCATCATGCAACGTACTTTATCAAGTATGGTCCTATTCATCCTTTCTGCTACCCCATTTTACTGAGGGGAATAGGGAACGGTCTTATGTCTAATTATGCCGCTTTCTTTACACATACTATCAAATTCTTTATTGCAAAATTCTAGGCCTTTATCTGTCCTTAAAATTTTGATTTTCTTGCCAGTTTGGTTTTCCACTTGTCTCTTCCAATTATTAAAACTATTGAAGGTCTCAAATTTATCCTTCAAAAGATAGACCCACACTTTCCTAGTATGATCATCAATAATAGACAGGAAATACCTATTTCCACCCGATGTGGGATTACTAGCAGGACACCATCAATCAGAGTGCACATATTCAAGCATGCCTTTAGCTCGATTAACACTCGTGGAGAAAGAAGTTTTATGATGATTACCAAGCACACAATGATCACAAAATGGAAAATTTGACACACGGTAATTACCAAAAGCCCCCTTTTCATTAAGTAGTTTAAGTCCCTTGACCCCTACGCGAGCAAGTCTATTATACCATGTGTGAGTGTGATCAATCTTGGCAGAGGAGATAGAGGAATTCACACCTCTAATCACTTCCCCAGTAGTAATATATATATCATTTTTCTTAATTCCCTTAATGGAAACTAAAGCACCCTTGATCATTTTTAGTATACCATTTCCAATTTTACCAGTAAAGTCATCATTCTCAAGTCTCCTTACTGAAATCAGATTCCTAGACAACTCAGGAATATATCTAACATCCTTTAACGTATACACAAAACCTATGTCAAATTTTACGTTTATGTCACCAATTCCAGCAATAGTATAGGCAAAGTTATCACACAGTACAACATGCCCAACGTTAGATTCATGCAACTTATAAAATCAATTCTTTTCAGACGTCACATGAAAAGATGCACCAGAATCAAGTATCCACTCATGCATGCGAGAATAAGCAGTTAGATTTAATTTAGTAGTGTATGCAACTGGACTTATAATCATATAGACCTCACCACCATTTATATCGGAAGTAGATGCTAACACATTTACCTCATCTCTCTCCTTAACCTTTAGCTTACCCTTCTCCTTATGACAATCTTTTATATAATGTCCTGTGTTTTCACAACCATAGCATTTTCTCAACTTAGTCTTAGATTTTGATCTAGACCTACCTTTGCTTTTCTTTTTCCATCCATTACCACTTGACTCGCTACTAGTTTGATATCCCTCATGACTATTTTGCCTAAATTGAGTTCTACCCCGTATCATATGTACCTCACCGTCCCTCTTATAATGTTTTTTAGCCCTAATTTCCATTTTTTTACTTTTAAGGGAATCTATGACAATTTTAGGTGTTAACGTGTCTCTACCATACTTAATGGCGTTCTTAACTTCCTTATAGAAATCAGGAATTGCATTGAGTAAAATTATAGCCTTATAAGTTTCGGACACAGTCTCATCACAATTAACTATATCTTGCACCAATTTGATAAACACATCTAGATTATCATCAAGATCCTTTGAAGAATCCATTTTGAAATTGAAAAAACGTTCAAGCAGGTAGAGTTCATTCGGTGTAGACTTAAGCAAATACAAGTCTTCTAATTTCTTCCAAAGTTCTTTAGTGGTTTTCAGTTTACCCATCTTTCTTAAAACGACGTCAGACAAGTGTAAAATAATTGAGGTATAAGCAAGCTCATCGGCTTCTTCTCTTTGTTCTTGTGAAAAATTGTTGAAAAATTGCCTTCAATAGCGTTTGAAACCTTTGTTGGACTAAAATACCCTTCATTTTTTATTGCCAAATAGCAAAGTCACCCTTTCCATTAAAAATTTCCAAATCAAAACTGTGAGTTGTTATCTTTACACAACAGTCAAAAATGCACAAACCACAATTAAACCACACAAAGTAGTCCTAGGGTCACAAACAGTATACACCGTTCTAGATTTCCAGGGTTTCGTAAGGCTCACGATCTTAAATCAAGGGAATGTTCGAACGGGTAAGGTCACGGTATTTATAACGAAATAAGTAAGCAGCGGAAATAACAATGCAGCAAAAAATACGTCTAGCAAATAACTAGTCCCACAGTAATTAGATCACTAAGAATTACAAAACTGATTTTAACCAAAAACAAATATTCAATCAAGAGCACGTAACCTTAATTCTAGCACAAGGAATGGTTGCCAAGCAATGACAATCCCCAACCTATTGTCACCCCACACGGTGATGCGCTAATGCTAAAAAATTAATGAGTTAAGCCAATTTACCAGAGCGGACATGTCTGAGTCCGTATAATCAAGAGAGATGTGAATCTACTGTTTTAGGACCGCAATCTTGGCATAAAGTAATTCAGTAGATATATGCAGTTTCAACCGTCGATCCACCGGGGGCAAAATTGTCCAACTTTTTCTGTGTAACCTGAACAGAAAATAAACAGTGTCAGTGCGTTCAGGAGATTAAAATGAGCAAACTGCCCGAACGAAGTTCGCTCGGAATCGTCGCCACGCACCGCCGTCGCCACGCGCCACACACGAAGGGGCGCCTCAGCCTGCTGGTTCCGAGTATGGGATCGGTTTAACCGGAAAGTCACTGGTTTGGCCGGAAAATGAGATTGCAGGTTCGATTTTTCACCAAAATCGCGACTCCACCGCCGATTTTTGATGATTTTTTGGCCGGGGAAGGTTACTCCGGCTCTGATACCAGATGTAGGGATGATTTTCAGCAAACTCCAAGTACAAAATCGGGCTCAGTTTACCAATTTCATCGACACCACCAAGGTTGAGACAACTCCAAAACCACCACCAAAACCGCCCCACTTCCAGTTGCTATAGGTTGGGAAGATGAAGTCCAATGATATGCTCACTAGGGATTAACCACAAAGGTTACAGTGGAGTGAAGCAAGAAGCCAAGAAGAGAGTCTCACAAAGAGAGAAAATGGGCACGCCTTTGGAGGCCGAGAGGAAGATGGGATTATATATCAAGTAAATGTCCAAAATAGGTAGTTAGGTTAGGGTTAAATTGTGGACCAAAACAAGGCTCGACTCAATTTAAGTGGGCTTCAAATTAATAATATAGCCTTCCAAGGAAATGGGGAACACTATTTACAATAGGTTATTTCGAACGGTCCATACGAATGTGGATTGTGTTGTCTCGATAATTGTGTCGATGTACTAGTCAATCATATGGCCAATGCCGATTGATAATAAAATCGAGGCCACATCATAGCTCAGGGAGGTCGTTTGACAACAAATTGCCTAACAATGATAATTGTCAAGTTAGAGGATTTGACAACATTTTAATGAAATAAAAGTGATCATGTAATGGACCTGCCTTGAGAAGAAAATTTCCTAGTGATACCATGAAGTTGACATAAAAATGGTCATGCTAATATAATGAAAAATCAGAAGCTGATTGTTAGTACACTTAAAATAAACAGAATTTATATAATGAAATAGACTATTTTTCCAAAACATGCTATGAACTTTGTGATTCAATTTGATGAATCAGATCTACGACATAAGAGATTGGGTCATCTTCATGGAAAATGCCTAAAACTTCATCATAAAGAAGGCGCTTTTAGAAGTGATAATGTACAGAAAATGAATTTTTGTGAGCACTGTATATAAGGAAAGCAAAACAGATAATCCTTTTAAAACTGGGTCAAAAGATTTATTTGAATATATTTATAGTGACTTATGGGGTACGACGCCTATTACTACAGTGAAATGATCCATATAAGATTTACTTATCAGTTATCACTGATGTTAGACGTGGTATTAAAGGAAATCAGTTCAAGTATTTTTTTTAATAATTTGGTGTAAATGAGGAGCATGTTGAGACTATGTTAGCCTGTTTGGGAGTAATTTTGAGAATTGATTTTTTAACCGTTAGGACAAAAGTGGGGTCCACTTGTGAGAGAAGAAGTCAAATATGACGGCTGAAATAGTGAAATAACGGTCAAAAAATCAATTTTTTGGAAGGAAAAATCGCTTCCAAACAGACCCTTTATCGCATGATTGGTAAGCTTATTTTTTTAAGTGCTTACAATCTATGTTTCTATTGAGTGTTGGATAATATGTGAATAAAATTTCACATAATCATTTGTGAATCCTATCAAACGTGTGGATAATAAGCCCCTTTTGAGTTTCATTTTTTCAAAAACTTATTTTCAATCACATTTTTCCATAATATAATTTTGCACTAAAACTCAAAATTTTTCCTTTATTTTTTAGCCAGACATTCTAAAAAAATCACTATTTCAAAACATTTTTTTTGAAAAAATTGCAGTCGAAGTATCAAACATTTCGTTTATTAGTAGACTTGACCCAAACATTTCATTGGTGTCACCGGAGGTACCAAACCTTTAAAAAAATTGTAGGTCCAGTCTAAAATGACAGTTTTCGTCTGTTTGACCACCAAAATCGTTAGTCAATCCCAGTAATGAAAAATTTAATAATTTTCCCCAAATAAGTGAAAGACAGTCTGGACATTACACATTTTCCCTCATATTATTGTAGTTCATTGTTCATTTCCCTTCATTTTCACCACTATAATACATTCTCTCCCACAGGTAGTCTAGAAAAAATCAGCACATACATGAAGATAAATGTATGAAGATGTGATTTTTCAATGTGGATGAAGACCTCATAGACGAACCTGAACCCAGAATAAGATTTCTCACTTGTCCTTGAAGCCAAGATGTGGATGGATGCACTTTCTTTCTATAATGTGAACCTCTAATGTGTGAGAGATCAAGGGAACTGATTCCTGATCTATTATGGGCTAGGAGGGAAATGGAAGCTAAAATCAACACACTTCAAGCAACAATATCAAATTTGTCGAAGACATTACTCTTCAAATTTGTATGTAAATTGTTTGCAAAATTGGTTTGTTCCTAGGTATGAAGGATGAGTTTGTGGGATGTGGGTATTTAGCTTCAGAAATTTGTGCTTAGGGTTTTGGCGTGGGAGGCATGTATAAAAATAAAAATAACAATAAAAAATAAAATCATCCTATGTCTCTTTACAAAATCACAGATTCACAAAAATTAGTTCACTTACAACAAAATTATACAGGATAAACCACATCGTGTCCAAGATTTGGATCTTCTATTCTCGGACTTCTTCATCTATGACTTGGAAGTTTTTGTTGAAGGTGCTTTTCTCTTCCTCTTTACTAATCTTGACTATGTATATTCTTCAAGACTCTACTTGTGTGGTTGGTTGTGATTCTTGCTGTGAACTACCTTCACCAGCCAATGGCCTCTTACAGCTTCTTTTGTTATGTCTAGACCCTCTATAGCGTTTACAATTCATCTTCATGCCCGTCTTTCCTATCTTAACTCCTACAGATGGCTCTGTCTGTGACCACTTTTTCTTTCTTTTGGTCTGCCTACTTATTTTCTCTTCTACGGTTGATTGAGAAGGTTCTTTCCCAATTCTGGTCATAGCTCAAGTCTTGACATTAGGTGGATCATCGGGGAGTAAAACTTGAGGTGTGTTTCTTTGCTATAACATGGGTCAATGCACTCATGTATACTAATATCCCTTGAAAGCATGCTTGATATTGCATGGGGACATGATATTGCAGTGAACTGTCATTTTTTGTATGCACATTCACGTTTGTAAGGTTAACACTCCACCCCTATCCAACTCTGCTGCTTATCTCAAACTTGTGATTACCTGCATAGTCTGCCTTCAAGTACCTTGCCTCAAACTTAATCTTCTCAATGATTTTCACAATTCTTGGCCCAAATGTATGATCCCACCTCTGTGTTGATTTCCTTTTTGCATTCATTTTTATTATTTTTTGATGTTTGATTTTCTCTAGCATTGAGATAATGGACTTCTGTCACGCTTTTTATGTAACGTGATTTTATACTGCAAGAGCACGGTGTCAAGTTTTGTAGTATATTAAAGAATTGAAAAGTGTCGAACCCACAGGGATTGATATTCGACTTCCACTGAGTAGTATAGTTATGTCTGCGTTTACTTTATCTAGACAATCGGATGTTAATTTGATGTTTGAATGCTAAACTAATGTCGATAAATTTAATAATGCAAGAAAAGTGAGGCAATTTCTAAAGATTAATTCAGAATTTCGTAAAGTCTAGGGAATGATTTCACCGTATTATCAACATGATTCTCAACCCCTATAGATACTTCCATTAATTATTTCCCGAATTCATAGGCAAGAATCCTAAATTAATTCTATTTCCCCCTCTCGAGCGTCAAATAGAACATATCTCTATAATTCAACCCCAATATCTCTAGTCTGAGTTAAATTTATAAAGATTGTCACGCACTTGGTTCTTGTTTTACCCTCAAAGAATTGCACTTTCTCTCGAAATCTACAAATTTAGGTTATATTGTTCTTAGATCATGTCTAAATTTCCCTCTCTCGAGCGTTAAACTTAGAGCATCAATTCATTCAATTGGTGATCAAGCAACCGAAAGCATTAAGCAAGAACAATACAAATCAATTCTGAAAAATTAAATGGAAATACTATAAAGAAATTGAACCATGTCTCAAATAGGTTACATCAAACCCTAGATTTAATAACTTAATTCATGATTGAGGAGAAGAACATGATAAAATATAAATTAAATCTCCTGGAGAAGAGAAAGATAAGAAAAAACTCAGGTTACAGCTTGATTCCTTCTCCAAGATCCAATGATTCTTCTCTCAATTAGTGTATATCCTTGCCTCCTTTCTTCAGCCGTCAAAACCTACCTTCTTAGGTCTCTCAATATGTATTTATAATCCCCTTAATTTGTATTACGAGTTGGAGTTGGGCCGGGTCGAAAATATTTGGAAAATTTGCATTTTTCCTTTCTCGGCATGCAGCGCTTGGGCGCTGCGATTTGGGCAACTGGGCGTTGAGTTTCTGTTGGAATTACAGAATTGTGGCACCTGGGCGCTGAGGGTATAGTGCCTGGGCGCCCGGTTCGCCCGAAACGGCATTCTGCGCGTATTTTAGTATTTTCAGCATAACTTTCTCGTTCGATATCCAATTGAAGTGACTCAAGATGCGTTAGAAAGGTAATTTAAAGGGCTACAACTTTGCTTCAGGCATCATTCTCCAATTTGATCATTTTCTATATCGAAAATGGGTCTGAATGTGGGACTAAAAACCCGGTGCAAAACTTTTCGGTTGGAAAATGATTTATGATCATATCTTGATTAAATTTGATCCCTTTTGACACCTTCCTTCATCCAATTGACTCCTACCACTCTCGGATCTTCATTGCAAGTTCCAATACAACTTTTGATTATGTGCACTTTAGTCCTCGAACTTTGGATCTCTTACATTTTGGTCCTTTCATCCAATTTCGCCAACTTTTGCCTATTTCTTCCATTTGGCCTCTTTTAGCACTTGTTTTCTCCACTTCATCCATCCTTCAAAGTAGCGTGAAAATCACATGTTAGCACCTCTAAAATACTCTCCAAGATAGCAAAATCATGAAATTAATGGCATAATATAATGAGTGTAAATCACTCATCAAACACCCCCAAACTTAACATTTTGCTTGTCCTCGAGCGAACACCAAAACAAAGAAAGTCATTAACAAGCACACAAACATAATTAAAGCACACGAAGTTGGAAGAATTATTTCAAAGTTATAATGCACGAGCCAAATTTTCACCTATTCAATGCAAAACGAGTGTGTGTGTGAAGAGTTAAGTGCAACGTTGTACAATAATAAGTTGACCCAATTCCCGACCTTAAAAGTCAAATATTTCCTTGCCTCGCTCGTAGGATTCACACACCCCCAAACTTGTTCTTTTTTTTTTTCGCTTCCCAAGTTGTATTCTAAAGTTAATTTTCAATACTAATATCTTACACCGCTAAAGTTTGGTTAGATTTCACTGATTGCAGTTCAACATATCAACAAATGAGGACTCTCCTTATTTTTGACTGCTTCAACCTCTAGGAATCAACCAAGTTACCAACCCCTTATCAAAGGTCTAATCATCTAAAATAAGTGTTTGGGGCTTAATCAAGGCATTTGATATCTATTTTTTTCTCTTTTTTTTTTTCATATATATCTTTATTCTTTGATCACTCTATGTACGGACGTCTCTTCCTTAAGCTTTCTAAATGACCCCTGTAGCAAGCTTTAGGCCGATAACTCCCAAATCAGATGACTTTAGGGTATCAGGTTTTAAACCCTTGCAGGTTTAATCACGCAAGTCATAAAGGCTACAAAGAAACGCTTCACAATGAGATTATTAGAACTGTCCTCATTGGGATCTTTTTTTTTTCATGCGATGATTAGTGCAATGCCCCTTATTAAACACCTATTCCCAAAAATCGACCTCTAACTTAAGGTTTTCACCCAATTTTCATCCTATTGGTATCAGACAATCCACACAAAATTTAGCATACACGGAATCCACATTTATTTCTAAATTTCCCTACAACAGTGCAATCATCCAAACATCCTAAGTTTGGTTTAAGGGTATTGTGATGTTTAATAGTTGTTTGGGTTTCAGCATCTAAGTTTTCTATTCCAACCTATAAACATGAATCAACATACTCATGCACAACGCCACAATAAACTCACGTGCAAAGATATTTTCCGTTTCACATGAACAAGCAAAAATCTAACTCAAATACACATAACCTATTCATAATCCATGAACTAATGCATGTTTTCAATAATATATATTACTGCCGACAAGGCTTTCTAACTCACACAAGCATGCAAAAACACGAATTTTTATTTGTATTTTTGTTTTTATTTGACAATGCGCACAAATAAAAATTAAATAAATATATAATAGAAAAAAAACAAACAAATAATTTTATTTTTTTAAAAAAATTGCACGCAAATCAGACAAAACCAAAAAATTTAGGCAATTAGACAATTTATAATACACTCCCCCCAAATTTAAACTAAACATTGTCCCCAATGTTAAATTAAAAGAAAAAGAGGAGCACTTTCCTGAATTGTCTGAATTGCTAACGATGGTTTGGTACACTAATATTAAATTTGATGGATGTTTCTTCTAACTTTTCCCCCAAACTTGAGATTTATCCAGCTTCTCCTTGTCAATGTTGTTTGATTGATCTGCGACGTCATGTTCCTGAAAATCACAATGTAGATATTAAACTCATGGAACAAGTGGTACTTAGCTCAAACATCGATAACCAACTTGATTTTTCAAAACCTAAGGGACGGGTAGGGTTGATGAATTCCTAAATAACAACTCTGAAATAAAATAAATTATCATAAAATTCAAAAACAGAATAAATAAATAAAGATGAAAGCTTGGGTTGCCTCCCAAGAAGCGCTTCTTTATAGTCACTAGCTTGACTCAACCAAGGTGTCTACGGTGGATCTTCGGGTGGAGCATCTTTCTTGTTTCTGAATTTTACCCTCGGCTTTGCATTCTACTTCACCGTAGCATGGCCAATAAAATCAGGCGGTTTGAACCTCGATGTAGCCTTCAAAACCTCTTTTGGTTTGACAATGTTTGGAGATTTCAAAGGCCTAGCCACATAGCCTTCTTTTTTGTCAGGTGGATCAGCTTCTTGGGTGAATATGAAATCCACTACTTCTTCGGCTCCCGAGTATTTGCCATCAGTAGATGCATCCCTTACTAAGTAATTGAGAGCCATATATTGTTCTAAAGGGTCATAGAACACTTCCTTTTTTTCTCTGTGACCTAAAACCGCTTCAGCCGATTGGGCCATATTGCAAATGTTGACTTTTTCTTAAGGCTTTTCTACTTGATGGATGTTGAAAGTCACATGCTCTTCATTAACCCGCAGTGTCAATTTTCCTTCCTGGACATCAATTAATACTCTTCCAGTAGCTAGGAAAGGTCGACCAAGAATCAAGGATATTTTCTCGTTCTCCTCCATGTCCAACACCACAAAGTCCACAGGAAGGATGAACTTATCGACCTTCACCAATACATCTTCAATCATGCCTTTGGGATATGTGATCGATCTGTCCGCCAGTTGCAAAGTGAGGATTGTGGGCTTCACTTCTCCAAGACCCAGCTTTTTGAACACTGATAGGGACATCAGGTTTATACTAGCTCCAAGGTCGCACAGTGCCCTATCAAATGTGATACCACCAATATTGCACGGGATGTTGAAGCTGCCCGGATCTTTCAATTTGTGAGGGAGCTTCTGAAGTATGTCACTACGCCCCTCTGTTAGCTTAATTGTCTCGAACTCCTCCAGCTTCTTCTTATTTGACATCACTTCCTTCAAGAATTTGGCGTAGTTAGGCATTTGGGCCAAAGCTTCTGCAAAGGGAATGTTGATGTGGATTTTCTTCAAGACTTCCAGGAATTTTGCAAATTTGTCATCAAATTTCTTCTTCATAAACCTCTGCGGGAATGGTAGTGAGGGCTTCAAGATTTGTGGGTTGTTTGGAAATGAGATCGAGTAAGGCTTATAGATCTTTGTACCCTCTGCCTCAGTTTTTTGCCTTTCACTCTGCCTTTCCACTATAACTATGACATCCGACGTAGGCACCACAATTTTCTTAGGTTTGCTTTCTTCAACCATTTTACCACTCCTTAGGGTGATTGCATTGCAGTGTTCCCGTGGGTTAACCTCAGTGTCACTGGAAAATTTTCCTTTTTGCTAAGACTTCATTGAGGTAGCCAATTGGCCAATTTGCACTTCCAGATTCTTCATTGTGGCTCCCATATTGGACACATGTGTTTCAATATTATCCAACCGTAGTTCATTTTTGTTGAAGCGTGATCTTATCTCAGAAATGAACGTCCCAAGGATGTCTTCCAAGGGTGGTTTCCCATTAGAATTCTAAGTATTGAATCCGGGTGGAGGTTGAAGTGTGTTTCCATTGTTGCCATATGACAAGTTCTCGTGATTCCTCAGCCCTGGATGATAGTGATTAGCTTGGTAGCTTCCTCTTTGATTGTAGTTTCTACTGTCGACATATTGGGCCTTCTCGTTTGCAACCTCTGTCTCTTGGTGTGAAGAAGAAGTACTCATGACTGAATCTACCTTCTGTTGATTTCCTTGAGTGGTAAGCGTGACTATCTGATTTGTGAGTAATGCAACCTGAGCTGCTAGTGCGGTGATGGGATCCACTTCATGAAGTCCTGCTACTTTCTTTACACCCGATCTCTCACTTGGCCATTGGTAACTGTTCGTGGCTATGTCATCCAATAAAGCATATGCAGCCTCTGCTGTTTTAGCCATTAAAATGCCTCCCGCAGCTGCATCTACCATAGTCCTTGTCTGCCCATTTAGCCCATTATAAAATATCTCAATTTGCACCCATTTCTGGAACCCATGTTGAGGAATCTCCTAAGCAAGTCTTTAAATCTTTCCCAGGCTTCATAGAATGGCTCGAAGTCAAGTTGTTTGAATTTGCTTATTTCACCGCGAAGTTGAGCTGATTTAGAAGGTGGAAAGTACTTGGTGAGGAATTTCTGAGCCAAATCATCCCAAGTTGTAATTGAGCCATATGGTAGTGATTGGAACCAAGCCTTTGCTTTATCCCTTAAAGAGAATGAGAATAGGCGGAGTCTAATTACATCTTCAGTAACCCCATTCATCTTCACCGTGTCACAAATTTTCAAAAAGGATCCAAGATGAGCATTTGGGTCTTCTACTGCAGCACCCCCAAACTGATTTTGCTGTACCATATGTATCAACCCTGGCTTCAATTCGAAATTGTTTGCAGTAATTGTTGGGCGTGCGATGTCGGAATAGTTGTGATTGACAACCGGTCTTATGTAGTCCCGAATAGCCCTTTGTTGGTTATCCTCATTGGCTGCTCTAACATCCTGTTCTGCCATTGCTTCCCGTTCGTTTCTTTGTATGCCTCTAAGAATGCGAAATGTGCATTCTGGTTCAAGATCAACAGGTAGTAGATCTAGATTTCTCGCCTTTCGAATAAACAGCTGAAAATAATCACAAGGAAGCTTTTAAAGATAGACACAAAAAAAGAGTAAATTAAAATAAAAATTACGGTAAAAATAAAAATCTAGAGTAAAATGAACACCGATTGGTAATAATATCAATTGAATTCGAATGAATCAATCCCCGACAACGGCGCAAAAAACTTACCACGCGTTTTATGTAACGTGATTTTATACCGCAAGCGCACGGTGTCAAGTTTTGTAGTATATTAAAGAATTGAAAAGTGTCGAACCCACAGGGATTGATATTCGACTTCCACTGAGTACTATAATTATGTCTGCGTTTACTTTATCTAGACAATCGGATGTTAATTTGATGTTTGAATGCTAAACTAATGTCGATGAATTTAATAATGCAAGAAAAGTGAGGCAATTTCTATAGATTAATTCAGAATTTCGTAAAGTCTAGGGAATGATTTCACCGTATTATCAACATGATTCTCAACCCCTATAAATACTTCCATTAATTATTTCCCGAATTCATAGGCAAGAATCCTAAATTAATTCTATTTCCCCCTCTCGAGCGTCAAATAGAACCTATCTCTATAATTCAACCCCAATATCTCTATTCCGAGTTAAATTTATAAAGATTGTCACGCACTTGGTTCTTGTTTTACCCTCAAAGAATTGCACTTTCTCTCGAAATCTACAAATTTAGGTTATATTGTTCTTAGATCATGTCTAAATTTCCCTCTCTCGAGCATTAAACTTAGAGCATCAATTCATTCAATTGGTGATCAAGCAACCGAAAGCATTAAGCAAGAACAATACAAATCAATTCTGAAAAATTAAATGGAAATACTATAAAGAAATTGAATCATGTCTCAAATAGGTTACATCAAACCCTAGATTTAATAACTTAGTTCATGATTGAGGAGAAAAACATGATAAAATATAAATTAAATCTCGTGGAGAAGAGAAAGATAAGAAAAAACTCAGGTTGCAGCTTGATTCCTTCTCCAAGATCCAATGATTCTTTTCTCAATTAGTGTATATCCTTGCCTCCTTTCTTCAGCCGTCAAAACCTACTTTCTTAGGTCTCTCAATATGTATTTATAATCCCCTTAATTTGTATTACGAGTTGGAGTTGGGCCGGGTCGAAAATATTTGGAAAAATTGCATTTTTCCTTTCTCGGCATGTAGCGCCTGGGCGCTGCGATTTGGGTGCCTAGGTGTTGAGTTTCTGTTGGAATTACAGAATTGTGGC
Source organism: Olea europaea var. sylvestris (assembly GCF_002742605.1). Lineage (NCBI taxonomy): Eukaryota > Viridiplantae > Streptophyta > Magnoliopsida > Lamiales > Oleaceae > Olea > Olea europaea. The sequence goes on from NW_019265488.1 coordinate 300,484, forward strand.
GCCTGGGCGCTGAGCGTATAGCGCCTAGGCGCCCGGTTCGCCCGAAACGGCATTCTGCACGTGTTTCAGTATTTTCAGCATAACTTTCTCGTTCGATATCCAATTGAAGTAACTCAAGATGCGTTGGAAAGGTAATTCAAAGGGCTATAACTTTGCTTCAGGCATTATTGTCCAATTCGATCATTTGATATGTCGAAAATGGGTCTGAATGTGGGACTAAAAATCCGGTGCAAAACTTTTCGGTTGGAAAATGATTTATGATCATATCTTGATTAAATTTGATCCCTTTTGACACCTTCCTTCATCCAATTGACTCCCACCACTCTCAGATCTTCATTGCAAGTTCCGATACAACTTTTGATTATGTGCACTTTAGTCCTCGAACTTTGGATCTCTTACATTTTGGTCCTTTCATCCAATTTCGCCAACTTTTGCCTATTTCTTCCATTTGGCCTCTTTTAGCACTTGTTTTCTCCACTTCATCCATCCTTCAAAGTAGCGTAAAAATCACATGTTAGCACCTCTAAAATACTCTCCAAGATAGCAAAATCATGAAATTAATGGCATAATATAATGAGTGTAAATCACTCATCAACTTCTCTCTGGCAACAAGAATGGAAGAATTGAATACCTCACGTAAGTTATTTAGAAGAATATCACATTTGAAATGTTCTTCAAAGTGTGATCTTCTCCATTGGAAAGGTGGTTTTTAATTGAACCACTTGTAAGCCTCTTAACTTACATTTTTCAACTCATTCATTACATTCTTCCACTCTGGCATTGTTGTTGCCTTTGTTGTAGCCCAAAACAGGTTCTAAGGGCTAGGCCTTTGTGTGTCAAAGTAAAATTACTATATAGATGTTTAGCACAACACCTGTACCTAGCCTCTTTCACATAATTTACTTATAGAATCTACCATACCCTTTTGTTTATTAGAAATAAATGCCCAAGCTCTAAGGTTGTACATCCCTATGTCATCAACTAACAACTCTATGAATCATTGCCAATTTGTTTTGTTCTCAACATCTACAATTGCCCATGCTATGGGAAACATACAGTTCTCACCATCAATGCCAATAGCTGCTAGCGAATGCCCACCTTCTATAGATTTTATGAAGCAACCATTCAACTCAACAACTGGCTTGCACCCAGCCTTAAACCCTTCCTTACAAGTCCTTAAGCAGATGTACTACAATCTCTTAAAAGCATAACCTAAACCTTCAAACTATACTACGAGGATTTGTTCATTTTAATTCCTTACCATAATCCCATAAACTTTTGAACTATTCAGCAATAATTCCATGAATAACTTCTACACATTTAGATCTTTTCTTGTAGAACTGATGGTTTGGAATCTCATACATGCAGTCATCTTTCATAGTTTTCATAAAATTGCTCATTAGAATGTTGGGATCATACCTAAACTTTCTTATGTATTTTTTTTTTCCAGATAAGTTGCATTAACCCTTTTATTTTGCCACTTCATGGTACTTGTGTGCTCATCTCTAAATGTGTTAATTGTAAGACTCTTGTCTAGTTGTTGGTATGCTTATGAATCCAAGGATAGCTATCTTGACATCTAACTCTCGATTGTGTTCTCATATTTTTCATGTATCTCAGTTGCCTGTAATTTTTAACTAAGTACTGAACTACTACAATCTTTAGAGTCTTGATATTGACAAATTCCATTCCTATATTGTCATATATATTCTCAATCAGGAAAACAATGTACATATTATTACAAATGTGTTACCTATCTTGAACTTTAGATCATTCATATCATTTGCAAGGTTAAACCAACACTCATTCTTCCTTCTGGCAGATGATCCCTCAGCTTCATTGTCGCTGGGTAATCTTCTAAGCTCATCTGAGTTTTCATAGTCTGTTCCAACTTCTTTGCCAGCAATTGCCTAACCTTCTTGCTCAACCCTTACATCATCTCCACTAAAGATAAACTACTCTTCATTCCATGTCATCCACTTCATTAACTATGTACAAGTCATCACATTTTACTGATTCGTCATAAATCTCAACAGCATAACATGGTTGCTGCTCATTCACTGGTTCATCATGTACTCTAGACTTTTGAATCTTCACCAACTTTTCACCAGTCTCACAATCAACCACATAAACATCCTTATGTTCTATTTCATCCCAAGGAAACTCCAAAACCTCAACTACAAGCAAGCAATATAATTCAATTATCCTATTATCACCAAGCAACTTTCACTACGTTCATGAAATCTGAATCTTTAACCAACCAGAATGATGCTTCACTCTATCTCTTCTTCTTCATCTAGTACAAATATCTGATTCTATCAAAATATCCCAACATTTTCATGGTATTGTCCAGAAGAAATATATTGGATGTACTACAATCTCTTAAAAGTATAACCTAAACCTTCAATCAGCACTATACTACCAGGATTTGTTCATTTTAATTCCTTACCATAATCCCATAAACTTTTGAACTATTCAGCAATAATTCCATGAATAACTTCTACACATTTAGATCTTTTCTTGTAGAACTGATGGTTTGGAATCTCATACATGCAGTCATCTTTCATAGTTTTCATAAAATTGCTCATTAGAATGTTGGGATCATACCTAAACTTTCTTATGTATTTTTTTTCCAGATAAGTTGCATTAACCCTTTTATTTTGCCACTTCATGGTACTTGTGTGCTCATCTCTAAATGTGTTAATTGTAAGACTCTTGTCTAGTTGTTGGTATGCTTATGAATCCAAGGATAGCTATCTTGACATCTAACTCTTGATTGTATCCTAATATTTTTCATGTATCTCAGTTGCCTGTAATTTTTAACTGAGTACTGAACTACTACAATCTTTAGAGTCTTGATATTGACAAATTCCATTCCTATATTGTTGTATATATTCTCAATCAGGAAAACAATGTACATATTATTACAAATTTGTTGCCTATCTTGAACTTTAGATCATTCATATCATTTGCAAGGTTAAACCAACACTCATTCTTCCTTCTGGCAGATGATCCCTCAGCTTCATTGTCGCTGGGTAACCTTCTAAGCTCATCTGAGTTTTCATAGTTTGTTCCAACTTCTTTGCCAGCAATTGCCTAACCTTCTTGCTCACCCCTTACATCATCTCCACTAAAGATAAACTGCTCTTCATTCCATGTCATCCACTTCATTAACTATGTACAAGTCATCACATTTTACTGATTCATCATAAATCTCAACAGCATAACATGGTTGCTGCTCATTCACTGGTTCATCATGTACTCTAAACTTTTGAATCTTCACCAACTTTTCACCAGTCTCACAATCAACCACATAAGCATCCTTATGTTCTATTTCATCCCAAGGAAACTCCAAAACCTCAACTACAAGCAAGCAATATAATGCAATTATCCTATTATCACCAAGCAACTTTCACTACGTTCATGAAATCTGAATCTTTAACCAACTAGAATGATGCTTCACTCTATCTCTTCTTCTTCATCTAGTACAAATATCTGATTCTATCAGAATATCCCAACATTTCATGGTATTGTCTAGAAGAAATATATTGAAGAAATTAGGGTTGACATAGTCTATATAACTTATTTTTCCATGCTAGTACATGAAATTTCTCATCTTTCCAAAAAAAAAAAATAATAAAAAAAAAAATCACCATGATAAAGCCATATGCTGAAGTACTTTAAATTTTTCTTTGAACAAGACAATAAAAAAAAAGTTTAAGCTCTAAAACTTTAACCGAGTAATGTACATGTACAGAAAAGATATTACACAGTATATTAAGTTCCAAGTCATCAAATCACTCAAAATATTTGGATTTTCCAGTATATGAAGACAATCGATACACACCACTTGATAATCACAGTATTTCGCACCATAAATGGGAAAAAAAGATGGCACATTTACCATACACGGGTTGGAGAAGAGAGCCTTAAATGTGGGCTCCAATATTTGATGGATGATCACATTCTTCTTCTTGAGTTTTCGCAGGGTCCATAGTGGATGGTGAGCGGAATGAAAATGCAACTGACGTGTTTGATTTTAAAGAAGGAAATGTGTAATGCCTAGATTGCCCTTCACTTATTTGTAATAAATTATTAAATTTTTATTACTAGGTCAATTAAAAGTTTTGGTGGTCAAATAGACAGGAACCATCATTTTGGATTGGATCTGCGAATTTTTTATAGGGTTGGTACCTCTGGTGGCACAAATAAAAGATTTAGATCAAGTTTGCTAATAAATGAAAGATTTGATACCTCGGCTCCCCC
>NW_019265488.1:306046-310513 GCF_002742605.1 Olea europaea var. sylvestris
AATTTTTTTTTTACCTTTTTTGGGTTTTTTTTTTTTTTTTTTTTTTAATCAAGATTTTCTAAAGCTGGGTACATGATTAAAAAAAATATTTTGCAGCAATTACTCTCGTTTGTATACTCATCAATTAACCCAGCCTCCAGTTATTATTTATAAAATATATACAAGGAAAAAATAAGAAATTTAGAGGTTTAGGAGCTAAATAAACAGTAAAAGAAATAAAATCAACCTATCACACTACTAAAAAACAGGTCATTGCTGATGGAATTTTTCCGACCAACTGAAATTCGAAGGTCCGAGCGAAAAACTGTCGAAGAGGTTAATCTCCTAAGAATAATGCATCTTTGGAAATGTCTTACGACCACTTTCATTAACCAGAAACCTAAATATAACGTATTTATGGATAAAGAGAAGTGTCTGGTTGCTTATATTTGTTAGTATAATACCATAATGTTTACATTTATAATCTTTTATAGTATAGAATTTATAATAAAATTTATGTTATTCCTTTTTTTAGGTACAATATTATAAACCAAAAACTTTTGTGTATTAAAATAACTTTTGCTAATCACGTGTTTTTTAAATTTTTTTACTTAATTATTTAATTCATATAAGATGTAGTTAGTCAAAGATCATGTGCCACGTTATGAAGACATATAATAGCAACTAGCAAGTATTCATTATATCAGCTAGTTGCGTTGCTGGCTTTGAAAGTAGAGGTCGGGCGTTCAATCCTGTCTCCTACCAACTTGGCAGAAAGTGTTCGTTTACTATGAACAATTTTCGTTTGAAATTTAACGATCGAGGTTTCACCAACCAACTTTTTGATCGCTTTAGCCCATCGAAATTGGTCATTCCCAACCAAAAAACAGGCTACCACAATCGGTAAAGTCCTTGTATTTAGTAGTGTCTTGTGTTCTCGTCATACTCATGATCATCATACGATATTAATATTTTATTAGCTCATGGTCACTTTCATAATCACTATATATCCTTGTCAAAGTTCATCAATATCTACTCGTAACCCATATGAAGGTCATAATAATTTCGTTAATGACGCTATTTCATTATTATTACATCATTCAATATATTTTGTATAAAGATGTGAATATTCACGTCATTTCTTTATACGACTTGCAGATATCTTTTACAACATATATTGCATGCTGCAAAAATCGAACTATGTTGTAGTGTTGGCATTGTCCATACCTTTGAGCAATAAGAATATTTTTCTTTATCGTGCCAAGTAAATGTAATAATTTTTATTGATTTTTAATGAATTATAACTTAATCTTTTGTATAATTTGTTTGTTAGGTAAAACTTGATACATGAAGGTGAAACTGAAGAAAAAGAACGAAATTTGAGCAAAAATGAGGAATTTCGGAGTTCAGGGATCGAAGTGTAAATATTTAAAAGTTGTCTTGGACCACATATTGATGATTGAAAAATGTTGGGAGTCAATTAGATGTGAATAGAAGGCAAAGAACTGAAATTACAAGAAAAAAGATCAAATCAAACCTCAGAGAAATTTAAAGATGGAAAAGCCGTGCAATCGCAGGGCATGTTTTCTAAGAACACGAGGCTGAATCAATGCAACCATGTACTCAAGAGACTTCCTACCATGCATTTGCATGAGTACATTCTATAGCTACAACTTACATGGAAAGTGATACATGCCAAAATTTTACTTAATTGAAGAGGCGGAAAAGGTACCACACCATATTCTTCCATATAGAACAAGTCTAGCACGAGATTATTAGGAAAATAACACAAAAAATTGAAGATTCAAAGTGCAATATTCAAGATCTAGAACAAGAGCTTGATTTTCTATCAAGCGCCTTGTATTTTTCAACATTCCAGGTGATGTCTTTTCAATATATTCTTTGTATAATTCATATCAGAACATGCTAGGCTAATTTCTCACTTGTATTGGATGAAGATGAAATCATTGGCTATTTATTTTTAATTCAAAGACTAGTAGTTTATTATATTTTCGCATTTTTATTAATCTTGCATAGACATTTCATTATTTGATTGTCTAATCACCAGTTATATAATTAATTGTTCGTTGTAATGTTGGGAGGTTCACATTAAATTTAGAACATTGCAAAGTTAACATGCAGGCAATAAATATTATGAATAACATATACAACATGTGCATCAATCATTTAGATAATCATGTGCATTGAGACATTACTTTGCATATGAATTTAGAACAAAATTATATGACGGGGTCGTATATAGAATATATTTAACTTACCTCGAAAGATAAAGTTTTTATCGATTGTTATGAATGCATAAATCACATTAAATTACATAAATCAGGAAATGAAAATTGGAAATCAATAGGTGAATTTGTAAGTCTAATACATTCATTTCGTACATTCATATAAACCTAAGCATTTACTTAATTCATAGAATAATTTAGAAAAATCAAAATTGTATCTTTTCTGTTACAACATTCAAATTTAATAAAGAAGTAATACAATTCACTTGAAATTCGTTTCTTGTGGAACGATAATCCTCTCATCACATCATTACTTATCAACAATCTCGTACACTTGCTAATTTCGTACAAGAATACACAAGCACATCCCCTCCAGCTACTATGTTGTCTGATTTCTTAAGCGTCCAAATAGCTCTATTTTTTATTATCCTTGTTCAAGATAGTCCTGGCTGATTGGACCTCTTATGTAGCTACATTTTCTGATTTCTGAATTCCACAATTCCCTACAATATCTGGATGGTGCATATTGTTAAGTGAAAATGTCATTACGTAAGTATAACCTTGTTAATATTTATTAAAAATCTACTTAGCAAATACATTATCTGTTTCACAAAAATAAACTTGCTTCCATTTTCACAAAAATTAAGAAATGTAGTTGAAAAAATAAATTATACTTATACTTTTTATAATATTCCCCGGCATTGAGTACTCATTTAAATAGGAGCAGTTTATATTTGTTAAAACAAGGTACATTAAATAAAGAGATATTAAAAAAATAAAAAAACTAATTATACTCTCAACAAAATATATATATATAGATATGATCTATAATTTGAGATAAATAGAAAAAGAAAGTAAGTCTATTTTTTTGGGAGTAATAATAAAACCAGATTAATGTAGATCTTATTTCTTTTCTTTTTTCAGAGTTTAACATGGTAAATGCTCTCCTCATTTGAAATTTTCCAAAACCTCAACAGTTTCTCTTGGAAAAAGCAAAGTTCGCTGATGTAAACGAAGCATTGTTTGTGTTTTTTTGATGGCCATATAGATATATCCAACAACTCCACTCTTAACCCTTGTTCGAGTCCCATTTTGTCGAAAAAAATACATTTTGGAATTATATATTAGTATGAGAAATGTGTGGTTAAGAAATAAAGAAAAATTTTGAATTTACATATATTATTATTTTATTAAAGAACTTATAATTTGTGGTAATTGTCTACCTTTCTGACGAACCAAGCAACGTAGAGAAAGGCGAGACTGTTCATTTCTATGTATTAATGGAATCCAATACAATTTTATTTTATTTATTTTTTAAAAAGAGGGAGTTCAAACAAGGGCTTTAATATGTTCTGACCCCTGAAAAAAAACAAAAGAAAACCTTCAAAACGAGAACGAGATTTCACAATCAACACTGTAGCTTTCCACACAAACAAATGATTAGAATTTCCATGAAAATTTTCGGCGCCGTCCATACCAAAGTCTGCTTGGCCATCCATATGGTGTGATACTGTGATCCCATTATTTAAAATTAGTGTTCAAACATTTCTTTACTTAAATCATTTGAGTTTTCTAAAAGAAGATAAGCAATAATAAATTATATTTTATGCTCGATAAATTTATCAACCATGTAAAATACTTGGTCCTCATATTCTCACATGTTTCATTTTTAGTTAAGTGTATACCCACCGCTGACGTGACATATTTTATCATATTCATTATGAGTAGGAGATCGTTTGTATCAATATCATATCACAATTTTTAAGTCGATAAGGGTTGGCATTGTCCTTACTCCAAGTATGTTGAATAAAAAAATTTGAATGTATTTGTTATTTAGCTTCAATGGCGCAAAAGACCGGATTATGACAAGAAGGACATTATTTCATTATTCAACGAATCATCATAACTTTAGTGAACTATGTTACTGTCATATACATTGGTGCTAACATTATCGAGGTTATTTAGCGTTACTCCAAGCAATTGGATGGACAAATTCCGCCCTTTGTTGCAAATGAGATAATGAAATATTTGTATTTGAGATTGGATATAACATTTTCAATCTCTTTGAGAAATCAATTTGACTCCAACTCTTGTTAATCCAAATTGAAGACAAAATTGTTAGCCTAAAACCACACAGTCCAATTTAATTATTTTTTTCTGTAAAGTCAACCCACTTAAGATTATAGCTTTGTTTTTTTTGTACTTTTATAGAGTTTGTTACTGAAATTCTCTAAAGCTGGTT
>NW_019265488.1:311164-317973 GCF_002742605.1 Olea europaea var. sylvestris
ATAGGCAAAGCGTAGATACTTCATTACAGCCCCCTCCTGCGGCGGACCCGAACATTGAATCCACCGGCCATATAGGCCGTTAATAGAGGAACAAAAATTGGCCGGTCTGAATTTTCCGGCAAGAACTCAAACCGCCTCAGAATCGAAGCCACTACATATTTCATTTGAATCAAGGCCATTTCTTTCCCAAGACATACTCTTGGACCGGCTTGAAACACCGGAAACTTGAAGGGGCTAACGGTTTTCAGGATCCCCGGTCCATCGAACCATCGGTCCGGTCGGAACTCGAACTGGTCCTTCCCCCACAACTCTTCCATTCTCCCCATTCCATACTGAAAATAGGTCACCCTATTGCCTTTATACACAGGTGTTCCATCAGGTAAAATGTCATCTTTTGCAGCATGCTTAGAGTCCCACACCACCGGGGGATATAGCCTCATGGCTTCACATAAACAAGCTTTAATGTATTTCATCTCTCTTAAATCATCAAAATTCAGTGATTTTTCGCCATTATTGATCGAGAAAGTTTCATGAACCACGAGTTTTTCGATATCAGGATGCCGGGATAGTAGCCAGAACAACCACGTCAAGGCGGCGGAGGTGGTATCTCTTCCAGCCATCAGAAAACTTATCACCATGTCTCGAACCATTTCGTCATCAAGTCCAGCACCTAAAAACCTCGATAGAAGATCATTTCCTCCATCCTTCTCGAGTTTCCTTTTCTTGGATTTGATTATTTCATCCACAGAGCTATGAATAAAATTGACAGAATCTTTAAGCCTTTTCTCAGAACCTATATTCAGTGCTCTCTTGCATTTCCACACAGCAACAATGGGCGCAACACCGCGCATTGCAGAGAATTTGGAAGCATCGTCGAACGCCTCTACGAGCGGCGGCACAGGGCGAGAAAGATCCAAACAAGAAGGGTTGGTGCCTAATGAAACCTCACAAATAATATCAAATGCAAACCTCCTCAAAACCTCTTGCATGTCCAAAATTATATTGTTTTCTGCAGCGTTTTCGAGCACCGGAAGAAGCCTATTTTGGACCTCGTCTTCAAGAATTTTCACAACAAATTCTCTCAAAGACTTTGCAGTGAATTCATGGCTTGCTAATTTGCGCTGTAGGCTCCACTTTTCACCGTCAACATTAAATATTCCAACACCAAGAAAATCTCCAAGTAAATCAGTAAAAGGCTTCCCTTTCGGAAAATTCTCGAAATTTGTTTTCAAAATGTACTCAACATTGTTTGGATTTGCAGTAACAACGGTTCTTGGTGCACCAAATCTTTGCACTACAATAGTCTGTGTCTTAGATTCAGACAAGAGTTGTGTGTACCAGTCTAAAAGACGATGTCGATTCTTGTAGAAGGATATGAGACAGCCAACATTAGAAGTAAATTTTTTGAACTTAAGATATGAAGAAAACAGAATAAACCCTAAAGTGACACAAAGAAGAAGAGTGAAAATCATAATGAAAAGTCTTCTTTCGCAGTGATAAATGAAGGAAGTAAATTGAGTTCTAATGTTTAAGAGGAAAGGGTTATATACACAGAAAGAGAGAGAGAGAGAGAGAGAGAGGTGATTGCATTATGAATGTTTTTTTCATTTTTCATTTTTTTCTTTATGTCACATGTTTATTGAGCTCACATGTTTATTGAGCTCAAAAACAAATGCGGTTGGCACACTGCTCATGCAGATTTCATTGCGGGCGGACGCCGGAAAGTGGGATATACAGAAAAGAGAGCCGATATTTGTGGGGTTGTTGACAGGATTTAAATAAATATAAAAATTGTTATATTTATCATTTTATGGTTTATTTGAGATTATATCGATTTAAGTTATAAATATATAGAAATGGGTAGTGAATAAGTGTTTAGTAATTGTGATTCTACGAAATTTGTGGATGAAGAACATAACCAAAAGTGTTTATAATTTAAATACTTCCAGAAAAAAGAATTAGAGCAATTTCAAGACATTCTCTGTTTGTAGGAGCAACTTTATGTTCTGAGAGTAATTTTATTCTACTCTCCAACAATGTTCTTTATTTTATCTATTCACTTTATTTTTGAAGATATATTTATTGGCTTCTTCTTATCTTTTATTTAACATATTTTTTTATATGTCAATGTTCAATCAATTCAATATAATTTGAATAAATTTTTTAAAAAAAAAGTACTAAAATATATATCTTATGAAAGGCAATTATTACAAAGTAAAAATACAGATTGAATTTGACTTTACAAATTACTCTATATTTTAAAAAGTTAGAGTAGAGAGAGTTTATTTGAGTTTATTTTAAGCATTAACTCTCTAAATCCTACATATTAGATTAGTTAACTACATGTCAATTATATTAATTGCATGATTGGTCAAAGTTAATATATATATATATATATATGAGACAACGTTGAACGTGCGTTTCACGTTATTATGAAATAATTTATAAGTGTTGTAAAAGTAATATTTGAATATGTGTGAATGTTAATTAATTTAGAATTAATATCAAGAAATATATACGTGACAATGAATGTTAAATCATTTATTTAATTTCTAAATAAGTAAAACTAAACGTTTATTAGCATATATTGACGTGAATAATGAAAATGCATTCTTGAATGTAAAATCCTAATTAACTTATAATTAATGACATTGAAATGCACAATTGAAAATGAATATTAATTAAATGAATGTGAATGTTAATTAATTAAGATTTAATAATTGTTAATTCATACATTAATGAAAGTACACAGGTGAAATGAATTTGTCAAATGTACATGTGCATTGATGGTAACAAAAATAATTAATTAAATAAATTAAATACTTATTAAAAAACGAGAAGTAAGGTATATCCAAAAAATAATTCTCACTTGATGTGATACTTAATATACAAGTTAAAGTTGAACTTGTATTGCTGATTGCACATTATTTTAAAATACTTTATATTTGATGTAAAAGTAATATTTTGTACTAATTTGTTGGAGGATTTGATGAGTCTCGAACGAATTAAATTAAATAAAATTTAGCATAAAAATTTAACAGAAAAAAATTATACTCTCAAAATTCAATTTCTATTATTCAAATTTTCTCTAACGATGAAATACTGTAAATGAGCAATATTTTCATATTACATTTGATACATAAAAATTAATTGTTAATATTCCCTCCGTCCCAATTATATAGACTGAGTTTTCCTTCCCTCTTATTCCAAATATATAGGCATATTTCCTAATATAGAATATTTTGTTTTGTTCTTTTACCAATATACCCTTATTCAATTTTTCTCACTTAGTATGCCAACTTCTTGAAATCATCCAAATACACACATTCTCACTTCTTGGAAACATGGTACAACTCTCATTTCTTCTTATTCAAATTAAATCATTCAAATTCTTTACTAATTCCAACAATAATTTACTACTACTCATACTGAAAATTAAATAAGGATAAACTTGGAATGATCTTGCCAAAAATTAATTTTTCAATAAAATTAAAGAATATTTCTTAATTCATGTGAAAAACAGAACAACATATATAATTGGGTTGGAGGGAGTACATAAATTTAAACATCCATTAAAATTTATAGATACATGAATATGAATAAATTAATCTATAATAACTCTAGATTCGTGTAACTCTAGATTCATCAAGTGAAAATTCATTGAATTTAGGTTAATGTGAATGTAATTAATTGAAAAATAATAACACAAATTTCATAAATGACAATAATTAACATATAATTAATGACATTGAAATGCACAATTGAAGATGAATATCAATTAATGAATGTGAATGTTAATTAATTGAGAATTAATAATTGATAATTCATATATTAATAAAGTACATATGCATTGATGGTAACAAAAATGATTAAATAAATAAATTAAAACTTATTGAAAAACGAGAAGTAAGGTATATCCAAAAAAAGATTCTCACTGATGTAATACTTAATACACTAGTCAAAATTGAACATGTACTGCACGTTATTCTAAAATACTTTATAATTGATGTAAAAGTAATATTTGGTAACAGTTTGTTAGAGGTCATGAGTCTCAGACGAATTAAATAAAATAAAATTTAACATGGAAATTTAACAGAAAATAATTATATTCTCAAAACTCAATTTATATTATTCAAATTTTCTATAATGATGAAATACTGTAAATAAGCAATCTTTTTATATTACATTTGATACATAAAAATTAATTGTTAATATATAAATTTAAACACCCATTAAATTTTTAGATACACGATCTATAATAACTCTAGATTCGTGTAATTCAAGATTCATCAAGTGAAAATTCATTGAATCTAGGTTAATGTGAATGTAATTAATTGAAAATTAATAACATAAATTTCATAAATGACAATAATTAACTTATAATTAATGACATTGAAATGCAAAATTGAAAATGAATATTACTTAAATGAATGTTAATGTTAATTAATTGACAATTAATAATTGGTAATTCATACATACATTGATGAAAGTACATAGGTAACATGAATCTGTCAAATGTATATGTGCATTGATGGTAACAAAAATAATTAATTAAATTAATTAAATACTTATTAAAAAACAAGAAGTAAGGTATATCCAAATAATGATTCTCATTTGATGTGATATTTAATATATTAGTCAAAATTGAACGTGCATTGCATGTTATTCTAAAATATTTTATAATTGATATAAAAGTAATATCTGGTACCAATTTGTTGGAGGATTTGATGAATTTCGGATGAATTAAATAAAATAAAATTTAGCATAGAAATTTAAGAGGAAAAAATTATACTCTCAAAACTCAATTTCTATGATTCAAATTTTCTGTAATGATGAAATACTATAAATAAAGCAATCTTTTTATATTACATTTGATACATAAAAATTAATTATTAATACATAAATTTAAATGGCCATTAAAATTTCTAGATACATGAATATGAATTAATTCATCTATAGTAACTCTAGATTCGTATAATTCATAATTCATCAAGTGAAAATTCATTGAATCTAGTTTAATGTGAATGTAATTAATTGAGAATTAATAACACAAATTTCATAAAATGACAATAATTAACTTATAATTAATGACATTGAAATGCACAATTGAAGATGAATATTAATTAAATGAATGTTAATGTTAATTAATTGATAATTCATACATTAATGAAAGTACACAGGTGAAATGAATTTGTCAAATGTACATTTGCATTGATGGTAACAAAAATAATTAATTGGATAAATTAAATACTTATTGAAAAACGAGAAAGTATATTCGAAAAATAATTCTCACTTGATGTGATACTTAATATATCATAGGTATGAAATGATTGACATAATATTAATTTTTAAAGTACAATATTTCAAGTCTTTTTAAATTCTGAATGAATATATTTTTATGATAACTTTGCTTCAACTGTTAGATTGGAATCCAATACCTATGTCTCCATGAATTGCCTTATATGGAACAACTGTCTAGAGCATGGGAACCAAAGGGAAGTTAGAGCGCATAAAAGCATTATCAGAAGTAAAATATCCCCCAAGGGAATTACATATTAGTAATTCTGATTGTGCAGATTCCTCCCCACAAAATAAATCCAGAAAACTCACATGGCGTGGGTCCCATGTGAGTTTTATATTGAAAAAATATAACCATCCACCCCATGAATAATGTGTGATCTGTAAGAGATTTGTGCAGTTCCTTTCTATAAGTGAAGTGCAGTTCATTACATATAGCCTCATTTTATTGCATGATTGGCGAAGCTTAAACTTTTTAAGAAGGGCTTATAATACATGGATTCTACGGAATGTATAAATAATAAGTGAGTAGTAATTAAGTTATGAATTCTATAAAATGTGTGATTAAAAAATAAGTTTAACCTACTCAAAAAATTTTCGATGTGGTAATTAAAATTGAAACCTTATCTATTCTATTGTTCATTTGTGTGAAATACTAAATGTTAAATGTGTGCTAGAGAAGACGGAATATAAAACACAAGATGTCATGTCAAAATCGGAATAATAGGTTTCTGGACATGTTATATCATCTCGATGGACTTTTGTGGTAGGACAATGGATATTTTAGTATTACTTGTAACGGATTTGCTATATGTACATCAAGATTGACATCCCGATGTACAAACTCCCTCACGATAGGAGGGTCACGAGTGTGAGCATCTTTTTGTTAAATGTTCTCTTTGTGTAATTAGGTTTCACTTATGACAATATTTGATGAGCTTTAACAATAAGATGCTCATATTGAAAACTAATTCCTTCAAGAATATCCATTCGTTGATGATATCCATAATCGTACACGTCGAAGTTCAAATTTAAAACTAACAAAAATAATATTTATATAAGTGCCTTCTTTGAGAAAAAGATTTGACACTTTTTTTTCATAATATATATATATATATATATATATATAAACACACATGTGGTCAATAAAGTATTAATTGGATAGTGAAAGGACCCTTGACCTAATCAACAAATGGTTTGTAAAATCTGTGGGCCGTATAACTATTTTATTTAATCACGTGTGTGTTTTCCAAAAGTACTAATGTCAAACAATTTATTTCCTGCTATCCCCATTATTCTATCAAAACAAACATGTCGGCACCGTACTAAGAAAAAAGTTCTCCCTCTCCCTCTCCCTCTCGATTTATGTGGCTTTCTGATTTTGAGCCTTCCAAACAAACATCATTAATCTCTGCAATTCGTCATGAATTTAATATTATATTTGTTGACCTTCAAAGGATCCAATTATCAACGTGAATTATTTTCCTATTTGGACATCAACATTAAACTAC
>NW_019265488.1:320864-323024 GCF_002742605.1 Olea europaea var. sylvestris
CCTTACGTAAATTGCTTAAATGGACTAGAAATTATGGAAGTATAGATTAGAGATTGAAATCTTTTTAAGTGGTGTAATATAAATACCAAACAAATTACAGGTAAATATCCTTCTTTCTTTTATTTTTTAAAATTACGAGACTTGAGGATTATGAGACTGAATGGAATGAAAGGTTTATAAAATTTGAGAGTTCTAGAAAGTTGAGAGAAGTGAAAACTAAGGCCTCAAACCTTCTACCGAAAAGTAAAAATGGTAAGAAATGAGATTCAGCCCCCATTTGGTCCCCTTTCTTCCAAATTTTAATGTTTGGAATATTATTTTTTGGAGAATGTGTGGTTGAAAAAGAATGAAAAATTTTCGATTTACATGTAATATTATTTTATGAAAAACTGTGTGGTTTAAAATGAGAGTGGGAAGAAAAAATTGAAAGAAAAATAGGGCCAAACTGGCAAGATTAGTCAGCAACGGCAAATTTGCTACGTCTAATCCTTTTCTGTTTTTGCAATCATGACATGAACTTGAGCGAACTATTATATCTCAAATCCTCCATGATCGTATTGGCTTGTTTTATTTGACATCCATATCCTTTCCAAATATCAACTAATACGATTCAAGCTTTTGTGCCGACACATTAACTCATTACGTACTGGTTGATTTGGAAGAGTATATGACCTCTTATATCTCATGACTTGGTGTCGCATCCTCTAGGATCAAACTGAAGACATGTCTACATTATCAGGCGCTTAAGTTGAATCATAGTACGCTCTTCCAAAACAGACACTATGTAATTAGTTAATATTTTTTGTAATACCAAAATCAATATATAATACGTACTGTCCGCTTTGGAAGAACACTATTCTCTTACCTTTGACAACATTCAAGTGTTATTAATTGATAGATCATCTTAAAAGTAAGAAGACGAATCCCATTTAACTTGACATATCTCTTAAATATATCTAAAGCAATACAACTAGGTTTTGTATTAAAAAAAATAATAATAATAATTCTTTTAGCTTGATTTTCCTTCCCATAAGCCTTTTCTCTTCTTTCATGAGAGAAATCCTCTGCTGGACATTGAGATCGAAGGTAAAAAGCATCCAAATGTTGAAGCTAAATTCGCTGGTTATTTTCTTCCACCAAATTGCGATTTTTTGTCATCGAAAATCGGTGGGTTCTCCTTGTTTGATATCTCGTTTGATACATTTTTTAGTTCAATTATGAGATGATAGCGCTTAACAAAGTTCAATGATCATTAAGACACATTTTTTAAGTTCTGTTATTAAGTAGTAACAATTTCTTTTTTCCTCAAATCGACCTCTAAGAGAGAATAAACTAAAGAAAATGAAGAAAAAAGTTGAAAAATCAAATCAACCTCAGTTCAGTTATGAAGTAGTGACCATTAAGAAACATTTTTAAATTTAGTTATTAAGTAGTAACATATGACAAAGTTCAATAGCTATTAATGTAATTAACCCTTGTATTTGTTGATTTAGCGAATTTCTTCTCTTTTAATTGAATGCGAGCCTTTTTCTCTTTTGGGGTTGGAATGGAAAAAATTGAAGTGCCATGTGCAATAATGTTGTCAAAGATGCAACCAAAAAACTGAGAATCAGCTAGCAAACCGGTCCGTAACTCAAAACCCTTAAAACTAATAATCAAAAATTAATCGGCCAAAAACACGATCCAACCGCAAACTAGTGACCTGGCTCCGATTTCTCTGATTTTGAATGGTTCATCTTTTAGTTACAAACTAACGGTTCTAGACCCAATGTCCAAAATGTTGTACCCGACAAATTATTGTTTCACTACCGTATGTGCTAACCATTTTATAGTTGCATTTTTTAGCCTTTTCCTTTCCACTTTCGATGTGGGATTGCTTGATACTACAAATGAACACATTTCAAGCCTTTTAACACCTCGTAGTGGGGTGAACGTGCATTGCACGTTAGTTGATTAATTAATATTAGAAATAAGTGTGTGTAAATTTTTGAGAAATTCATTTGTAAATGTGAGAGACACTAGTTTAAAAAAAATGAACATCTTGTTTATAAAGAATAAAGTATTGAGATTAGAACTAACTAACGATATCAACAAACAAACAATTGGTTACCATATATTAAGAAGCAATACATTAAATTCAATAACAAAAATATATAACTT
>NW_019265489.1:0-312 GCF_002742605.1 Olea europaea var. sylvestris
CATTTTCATCTTTAAATTATTGCCATTGTTTATTCACTTCTTCAACTCTTCTGCTTCACAAATCACACAATTACAATTTCTTTATTGTTCCAATTTATCGTATTCCAATGAGGCATATGATAAACTATAGATCCAGAGATCTATGTGGCATACGATAAATTGGAAACTGAAAATTGGATCTGATAAAAATTGGATCTATTAGATAGAGATCCATCTAATATGTTTTTTAGTTTCCAATTTATTGTATGTCACAGCCCTTATAAATTGGCAACAAGTATTTTGGAAGCACTATTAATGTGCGTGAAAGATTGA
>NW_019265489.1:9487-9946 GCF_002742605.1 Olea europaea var. sylvestris
GGAGCAATCACCAGAGCAGTAGCCAGAGCCGATGGCAACCTTTAATGGAGAGGTGGAAGGAAAGAGGTGTAGTAGGGTGAGGCATGAAATGAAAATAATTAATGTATATTATATTATTCTTTAATATTTAATAAATTTATTTACCACCTGATTTTTGAAATATTTTAGGGAATTTTTTATTTATGAAATGTATTCTCTAAAACTAGGATTTATGTATTGATTTCTAAAAATATTAGAAATGAAAAGGCTGCAGAAGCTTTCTAGAAACTTCGAAATGCTTATAAGGTATCTCTTTTTCTTAATTTCGTTCTCTTTCATTAGACTATTTTTGTTATGTGCTTGAATACATCTTATTTCTTGTTTTCCAAGGTTTTATTAGGGATGTCAAATGGGGCTCGTGGGCAGCTCGGGCTCTTCAAATCATGAGACACGAGCTAGGCTCGTGGCTTGTGTTCGGCA
>NW_019265490.1:0-9945 GCF_002742605.1 Olea europaea var. sylvestris
ATTGCCCCCGGCGCGATTTTTGTTTCCGATCAACCTGTCAAATTTGTGCCCATTCCGACACAGTCGCGAAAAATGACGAAATTACACCCGGCGCGGTTTTTTTTCCCGATCAACCTGTCGAATTTGAGCCCATTGCGACACAGTAGAGAAAAATGACGAAATTGCCCCCTGGGATTTTTATTTTAGATCAAACTGCTAAATTTCAGCCAATTCCGACACAGTCGCGAAAAATGACGAAATTACATCCGGCGCGATTTTTGTTCCCGATAAACCTGTCAAATTTGAGCCCATTCCGACACAGTCAAGAAAAATGACGAAATTGCTGCCGGCGCGATTTTGATTTCCGATCAAACTGCAAAATTTCAGCCAATTCCGACACAGTCGAGAAAAATGACGAAATTGCCCCCGGCGCAGTTTTTTTTCTGATCAACCAGTCAAATTTTAGCCAATTCCGACACAGTCGCGAAAAATGACGAAATTACACCCGGCGCGATTTTTGTTCGCGACCAACCTGTCAAATTTGAGCCCATTCCGACACAGTCAAGAAAAATGACGAAATTGCCCCCGGCGCGATTTTTGTTTCCGATCAACCTGTCAAATTTGTGCCATTTCCGACACAGTCGCGAAAAATGACGAAATTACACCCGGCGCGGTTTTTGTTCCCGATCAACCTGTCGAATTTGAGCCCATTCCGACACAGTAGAGAAAAATGACGAAATTGCCCCCTGCGATTTTTATTTTAGATCAAACTGCTAAATTTCAGCCAATTCCGACACAGTCGCGAAAAATGACGAAATTACATCAGGCGCGATTTTTGTTCCCGATAAACCTGTCAAATTTGAGCCCATTCCGACACAGTCAAGAAAAATGATGAAATTGCCGCCGGCGCGATTTTGATTTCCGATCAAACTGCAAAATTTCAGCCAATTCCTGCAAAATTTCAGCCAATTCCGACACAGTCGAGGAAAATGACGAAATTGCCCCCGGCGCAGTTTTTGTTTCCGATCAACCAGTCAAATTTTAGCCAATTCCGACACAGTCGCGAAAAATGACGAAATTAGACCCGGCGCGATTTTTGTTCGCGACCAACCTGTCAAATTTGAGCCCATTCCGACACAGTCAAGAAAAATGACGAAATTGCCGTCGGCGCGATTTTTATTTCCGATCAAACTGCAAAATTTCAGCCAATTTCGACACAGTCGAGAAAAATGACGAAATTGCCCCCAGCGCAGTTTTTGTTTCCGATCAACCAGTCAAATTTTAGCCAATTCCGACACAGTCGCGAAAAATGACGAAATTACACCCGGCACGATTTTTGTTCCCGACCAACCTGTCAAATTTGAGCCCATTCCGACACAGTCGAGAAAAATGACGAAATTGCAGCCGGCGCGATTTTTATTTACGATCAAACTGAAAAATTTCCGCCAATTCCGACACAGTCGAGAAAAATGATGAAATTGCCGTCGGCGCGATTTTTGTTTCCGATCAACCAGTCAAATTTAACCAAATCCGACACAGTCAAGAAAAATGATGAGATTACACCCGGCGCTATTACTGTTCCAGATCAACCTGTCAAATTTGAGCCCATTCCGACACAGTCGAGAAAATTGACAAAATTGCAGCCGGCGTGATTTTTATTTCCGATCAAACGGCCAAATTTCAGCCAATTCCGGCACAGTCGAGAAAAATGACGAAATTACCCCCGGCGCGGTTTTTGTTCCCGATCAACCTGTCAAATTTGAGCCCATTCCGACATAGTCGAGAAAAATGACGAAATTGCCGGCGGCGCGATTTTTATTTCCGATCAAACTGTCAAATTATAGTAAATTCCGACCCAGTCGAGAAAAATGACGAAATTGCCGGCGGCGCGATTTTTATTTCCGATCAAACTGTCAAATTATAGTAAATTCCGACCCAGTCGAGAAAAATGACGAAATTGCCGGCGGCGCGATTTTTATTTCCGATCAAACTGTCAAATTATAGTAAATTCCGACCCAGTCGAGAAAAATGACGAAATTTCCCCCGGCGCGGTTTTTGTTCCCGATCAACTTGTCAAATTTGTGCCCATTCCGACATAGTCGAGAAAAATGACGAAATTGCCGTCGGCGCGATTTTTATTTCCGATCAAACTGTCAAATTATAGTAAATTCCGACCCAGTCGAGAAAAATGACGAAATTGCCCCCGGCACGATTTTTGTTTCCGATCAAACTGTCAAATTTGAGCCCATTCCGACACAGTCGCGAGAGATGACGAAATTACACCCGGCCCGATTTTTGTTCCCGATCAACCCGTCAAATTTGAGCCCATTCCGACACAGTCGGGAAAAATGACGAAATTGCCCTCGGCACGGTTTTTATTTTAGATCAAACTGCCAAATTTGAGCCCATTCCGACACAGTCTAGAAAAATGACGAAATTTCCGCCGGCGCGATTTTTATTTCCGATCAAACAGCCAAATTTCAGCAGATTCCGACACAGTCGAAAAAAATGACGAAATTGCCCCCGGTACGATTTTTGTTTCCGATCGAACTGTCAAATTTGAGCCCATTCCGACACAGTCGAGAAAAATGACGAAATTGCCGCCGGCGCGATTTTTGTTTCAGATCAAGCTGCCAAATCTCAGCCAATTCCGACACAGTCGAGAAAAATGATGAAATTGCCCCCGGCGCGGTTTTTGTTTCCGATCAACCAGTCAAATTTTAGCCAATTCAGACAGAGTCGCGAGAAATGACGAAATTACACCTGGCGCGATTTTTGTTCCCGATCAACCAGTCAAATTTTAGCCCATTCCGACACAATTGAGAAAAATGACGAAATAGCCCCCGGTGCGATTTTTATTTCAGATCAAACTGCCAAATTTCAGCCAATTCCGACACAGTCGAGAAAAATGACGAAATTGCCCCCGGCGCGATTTTTGTTCCCGATCAACCTGTCAAATTTGAGCCCATTCCGACACAGTCGAGAAAAATGACGAAATTGCCACCGGTGCGATTTTTATTTCCGATCAAATTGCCAAATTTCAGCCAATTCCGACACAGTCGAGAAAAATGACGAAATTGCCCCCGACGCAGTTTTTGTATCCAATCAACCAGTCAAATTTTAGCCAATTTCGACACAGTCGAGAAAAATGACGAAATTACACCTGGCGCGGTTTTTGTTCTCGATCAACCTGTCAAATTTGAGCCCATTCCGACACAGTCGAGAAAAATGATGAAATTACCGCCGGCGCGATTTTTATTTCCGATCAACCTGTCAAATTTGAGCCCTTTCCGATACAGTCGCTAAAAGTGGCGAAACTGTCGCAGCGCGATTTTGGTTTCCATTCAACCTGTCAAATTTTGGCCCATTCCTACACAGTCGCGACAAATGACGAAATTACACCCGGCGCAATTTTCGTTCCCGATAAACATGTCAAATTTGAGCCCATTCCGACACAGTCGAGAAAAATGACGAAATTGCCGTCGGCGCGATTTTTATTTCTGATCAAACTGCCAAATTTCAGCCAATTCCGACACAGTCGAGAAAAATGACGAAATTGCCCCCGGCACGATTTTTGTTCCCGATCAACCTGTCAAATTTGAGCCTATTCCGACACAGTCGAGAAAAATGACGAAATCACCGCCGGCGCGATTTTTAATTCCGATCAAACTGCCAAATTTTGGCCAATTCCGACACAGTCAAGAAAAATGACGAAATTGCCCCCGGCGCGATTTTTGTTTCCGATCAAACTGTCAAATTTGAGCCCATTCCGACTCTGTCGAGAAAAATGACGAAATCGCCGCCGGCGCGATTTTTAATTCCGATCAAACTGCCAAATTTCAGCCAATTCCGACACAGTCGCGAAAAATGACGAAATTCCACCCGGCGCGGTTTTTGTTCCCGATCAACCTGTCAAATTTGAGCCCATTCCGACACTGTCGAGAAAAATGACGAAATTGCCCACGGCGCGATTTTTATTTTAGATCAAACCGCCAAATTTCAGCCAATTCCGATACAGTCGCAACAAATGACGAAATTACACCCGGCGCGATTTTCTTTTCCGATAAACCTGTCAAATTTGAACCCATTCCGACACAATCGAGAAAAATGACGAAATTACCGCCGGCGCGATTTTTATTTCCGATCAAACTGCCAAATTTCAGCCAATTCCGACACAGTCGAGAAAAATGACGAAATTGCCCCCGGCGCAGTTTTTTTTCCGATCAACCAATCAAATTTTAGACAATTCCGACACAGTCGCGAAAAATGACGAAATTACACCCGGCGCGATTTTTGTTCTTGATCAAACTGCCAAATTTCAGCCAATTCTGACATAGTCGAGAAAAATGACAAAATTGACCCCGGCGTGGTTTTTGTTCCCGATAAACCTGTCAAATTTTAGCCCATTCCGACACAGTCGAGAAAATTGACGAAATTGCCGCCGGCGCGATTTTTATTTCCGATCAAACTGAAAAATTTCAGCCAATTCTGACACAGTCGAAAAAAATGACGATATTGCTCTCGGCGCGATTTTTGTTTCCAATCAACCAGTCAAATTTAACAAATTCCGACACAGTCGCGAAAAATGACGAAATTTCACCCGACGCTATTTTTGTTTTCCCGATCAACCTGTCAAATTTGAGCCCATTCCGACACAGTCGAGAAAAATGACGAAATTACCGCCGGCGCGATTTTTATTTCCGATCAAACGGCCAAATTTCAGCCAATTCCGACACAGTCGAGAAAATGACGAAATTGCCCCCGGCGCGGTTTTTTTTCCGATCAACCAGTCAAATTTTATCCAATTCCGACACAGTCACGAAAAATGACGAAATTACACCCGGCGCGGTTTTTGTTCCCGATCAACCTGTCAAATTTGAGCCCATTCCGACACAGTCGAGAAAAATGACGAAATTGCCCCCGGCGCGATTTTTGTTTCCAATCAAACTGTCAAATTTGAGCCCATTCCGACACAGTCGTGAAAAATGACGAAATTACACCCGGCACGATTTTTGTTCCCGATCAACCTGTCAAATTTGAGCCCATTCCGACACAGTCGAGAAAAATGACGAAATTGCCCCCGACGCGATTTATTTTAGATCAAATTGCCAAATTTCAGCCAATTCCGACATAGTCGCGACAAATGACGAAATTACACCCGGCGCGATTTTCGTTCCCGATAAACCTGACAAATTTTAGCCCATTCCGACACATTCGAGAAAAATGACGAAATTGCCGCCGGCGCGATTTTTATTACCGATCAAACTGCCAAATTTCAGCCAATTCCGACACAGTCGAGAAAAATGACGAAATTGCCCCCGCGCGATTTTTATTTCCGATCAACCTCTTAAATTTCTGCCCATTCCGACATCGTCGAGAAAAATAACGAAATTGCCCCCGGCGCGATTTTTGTTTCAGATCAAACTGCCAAACTTCAGTCAATTCCGACACAGTCGAGAAAAATGACGAAATTGCCCTTGCCGCGATTTTTGTTTCCGATCAATCAGTAAAATTTTAGCCAATTCAGACACAGTCGCGAAAAATGACGAAATTGCCCCAGCGCGATTTTTGTTTCCGATCAACCTGTCAAATTTCAGCCCATTCCGACATCGTCGCGAAAAACGAAGAAATTGCCCCAGGCGCGATTTTTATTTCCGATCAAACTCCCAAATTTCAGTCAATTCCGACACAGTCGAGAAAATGACGAAATTGCCCCCGACGAGATTTTCGTTTCCTATCAACAAGTCAAATTATAGCCAATTCCGACACAGTCGCGAAAAATGACGAAATTACACCCGGCGCGATTTTTGTTCCCGATAAACCTGTCAAATTTGAGCCCATTCCGACACAGTCGAGAAAAATGACGAAATTGCCGTCGGCGTGATTTTTATTTCCGATCAAACTGCCAAATTTCAGCCAATTCCGACACAGTCAAGAAAAACGACGAAATTGCTCCCGGCGCAATTTTTGTTTCCGATCAACCAGTCAAATTTTAGCCAATTCGGACACAGTACGAAAAATGACGAAATTACACCCGGCGCGATTTTTGTTCCCGATCAACTTGTCAAATTTGAGCCCATTTCGACGCAGTCGAGAAAAATGACGAAATAGCACCCGGTGCGATTTTTACTTCAGATCAAACTGCCAAATTTCAGCCAATTTCGACACAGTCGAGAAAAATGACGAAATTGCCCCCGGGGCGATTTTTGTTCCCGATCAACCTGTCAAATTTGAGCCCATTCCGACACAGTCGAGAAAAATGACGAAATTGCCGCCGGCGCGATTTTTATTTCAGATCAAACTGCAAAATTTCAGCCAATTTCGACACAGTCGAGAAAAATGACGAAATTGCCCCCAGCGCAGTTTTTGTTTCCGATCAACCAGTCAATTTTAGCCAATTCCGACACAGTCGCGAAAAATGACGAAATTACACCCGGCGCGATTTTTGTTCTCGACCAACCTGTCAAATTTGAGCCCATTCCGACACAGTCGAGAAAAATGACGAAATTGCCAGCTGCGCGATTTTTGTTTCCGATCAGCAGGTCAAATTTTAGCCCATTCTGATACAGTCGCGAAAAATAATGAAATTGCCCTAGGCGCGATTTTTGTTTCCGATCAACCTGTCAAATTTGAGCCCATTTCGACACCGGCGCGATTTTTGTTCTCGACCAACCTGTCAAATTTGAGCCCATTTCGACACCGGCGCGATTTTTGTTCTCGACCAACCTGTCAAATTTGAGCCCATTTCGACACCGGCGCGATTTTTGTTCTCGACCAACCTGTCAAATTTGAGCCCATTTCGACACCGGCGCGATTTTTGTTCTCGACCAACCTGTCAAATTTGAGCCCATTTCGACACCGTCGCGAAAAATGACGAAATTGCCGATGGCGCGATTTTTATTTCCGATCAAACTGCCAAATTTCAGCAAATTTCAACACAGTCGAGAAAAATGACGAAATTGTCCCCGACGCAGTTTTTGTATCTAATGAACCAGTCAAATTTTAGTCAATTCCGACATAGTCGCGAAAAATGACGAAATTACACCCAGCACGGTTTTTGTTCTCGATCAACCTGTCAAATTTGAGCCCATTCCGACACAGTCGAGAAAAATGACGAAATTGCCGCCGGCGCGATTTTTATTTCCGACCAAATTGTCAAATTTCAGCCAATTCCGACACAGTCGAGAAAAAGGACGAAATTGCCCACGGCGCTGCTTTCGTTTCAGATCAACTAGTCAAATTTTAGCCAATTCCGACACAGTCGCGAAAAATGACGAAATTACACCCGGCGGGATTTTTTTTCACGATCAACCTGTCAAATTTGTGCCCATTCCGACACAGTCGCGAAAAGTGACGAAATTGCCAGCTGCGCGATTTTTGTTTCCGATCAGCCTGTCAAATTTTAGCCCATTCTGATACAGTCGCGAAAAATAACGAAATTGCTCTAGGCGCGATTTTTGTTTCCGATCAACCTGTCAAATTTGAGCCCATTCCGACACAGTCGAGAAAAATGACGAAATTGCCCCTGCGCGGTTTTTGTTTCCGATCAACCAGTCAAATTTTAGCCAATTCCGGCACTGTCGCGAAAAATGACGAAATTGCCCCGGCGCGGTTTTCGTTTCCTATCAACCTGTCAAATTTGAGCCCATTCCGACACAGTCGAGAAAAATGACGAAATTGTCGACGGCGCGATTTTTATTTCCGATCAAACTGCCAAATTTCAGCAAATTCCGACACAGTCGAGAAAAATGACGAAATTGCCCCCGACGCAGTTTTTGTATCCAATCAACCAGTCAAATTTTAGCCAATTCCGACACAGTCGCGAAAAATGACGAAGTTACACCCGGCGCGGTTTTTGTTCTCGATCAACCTGTCAAATTTGAGCCCATTCCGATACAGTCGGGAAAAATTATGCAATTACCGTCGGCGCGATTTTTATTTCCGATCAAACTGCCAAATTTCGGCCAATTCCGACACAGTCGAGAAAAATGACGAAATTGCCCCCGGCGCGATTTTTGTTTCCGATCAACCAGTTAAATTTTAGCCAATTCTGTCATAGCCGCGAAAAATGACGAAATTACACCCGGCATGGTTTTTGTTCCCGATCAACCTGTCAAATTTGAGCCCATTCCGGCACAGTCGTGAAAAATGACGAAATTGCCCCCGGCGAGATTTTTATTTCCGATCAACCTGTCAAATTTCAGCCCATTCAGACATCGTCGGGAAAAATGACGAAATAGCGCCCGGCGCGATTTTTGTTTCCGATCAACCTGTCAAATTTGGGTCCATTCCGACACAGACGAGAAAAATGACGAAATTGCCGCCGGCGCGATTTTTATTTCCGATCAAACTGCCAAATTTTAGCCAATTCCGACACAACCGAGAAAAATGACGAAATTGCCCCTGGCGCGGTTTTTGTTTCCGATCAACTAGTCAAATTTTAGCCAATTCCGACACAGTCGTTAAAAATGACAAAATTACACCCGGCGCGATTTTTGTTCCCGATCAACCTGTCAAATTTGAGCCCATTCCGACACAGTCGAGAAAAATAACGAAATAGCCGCCGGCACGATTTTTATTTCCGATCAAACTCCCAAATTTCAGCCAATTCCGACACGGTCGAGAAAAATGACGAAATTGCCCCCGGCGCGATTTTTGTTTCCGATCAACCTGTCAAATTTGAGCCCATTTCGACACAGTCGTTAAAAATGACGAAATTGCCCCCGGCGCGATTTTTGTTTCCGTTCAACCAGTCAAATTTTCGCCCATTCCTACACAGTCGCGAAAAATGACGAAATTGCCCCATGCGCGGTTTTCGTTCCCGATCAACCTGTCAAATTTGAGCCCATTCCGACACAGTCGCAAAAAATGACGAAATTGCCCCCGGCGCGATTTTTCTTTCCGATCAACCTGTCAAATTTCAGTCCATTCCGACATCGTCGCGAAAATTGAAGAAATTGCCCCAGGCGCGATTTCAGTTCCCGATCAACTTGAAGAAATGGCCCCAGGCGCGATTTTTGTTTCCGATCAACCTGTCAAATTTGAGCCCATTCCGACACAGTCGAGAAAAATGACGAAATTGGCCCCGGCGCGATTTTTGTTTCAGATCAAACTGCCAAATTTCAGCCAATTCCAACACAGTCGAGAAAAATGACGAAATTACCCCCGGTGCGGTTTTTGTTCCCGATCAACTTGTCAAATTTGTGCCCATTCCGCCACAGTCGAGAAAAATGTCAAAATTGCCCCCGGCGCGATGTTTATTTCAGATCAAACTGCCAAATTTCAGCCAATTCCGACACAGTCGAGAAAAATGACGAAATTGCCCCCGGCGCGGTTTTTGTTTCCGATCAACAAGTCAAATTTTAGCCAATTCCGACACAGTCGCGAAAAATATCGAAATTACACCCGACGCGGTTTTTGTTTACGATCAACCCGTTAAATTTCAACCCATTCCGACATCGTCGAGAAAAATGAGGAAATTGCCCCCGGCGCAATTTTTGTTCCCGATCAACCTGTCAAATTTGAGCACATTCCGGCACAGTCGAGAAAAATGACGAAATTGCCGCCTGCCCGATTTTTATTTCCGATCAAACTGCAAAATTTCAGCCAATTCCGACACAGTCGAGAAAAATGACGAAATTGCCCCCAGCGCAGTTTTTGTTTCCGATCAACCAGTCAAATTTTAGCCAATTCCGACACAGTCGCGAAAAATGACGAAATTACACCCGGCGCGATTTTTGTTCTCGACCAACCTGTCAAATTTGAGCCCATTCCGACACAGTCGAGAAAAATGACGAAATTGCCAGCTGCGTGATTTTTGTTTCCGATCAGCAGGTCAAATTTTAGCCCATTCTGATACAGTCGCGAAAAATAATGAAATTGCCCTAGGCGCAATTTTTGTTTCCGATCAACCTGTCAAATTTGAGCCCATTCCGACACAGTCGAGAAAAATGACGAAATTGCCCC
>NW_019265491.1:0-9945 GCF_002742605.1 Olea europaea var. sylvestris
TGCGCGATTTTCGTTTCCCATCAATTGGTCGAATTTTAGCCGATTTCAACACCGTCGCGAAAAATGACGAAATCGCTCCTGCGCGATTTTTGTTTCCCATGAATTAGTCAAATTTTAGCCAATTTCGACACCGTCTCGAAAAATGACGGAAATTCCTTCCGGCGCGATTTTTGTTTCCGATCAATATGTCAAATTTGAGCCCATTCCGACACAGTCGCAAAAAATGACGAAATTGGCCCCGGCGCAATTTTTGTTTCCCATCAATCATTCAAATTTTAGCCGATTTCGACACCGTCGCGAAAAATGAGGAAATTGCCCCCGGCTCGAAATTTTTTCCGATCAATCGTTCAAATTTGAGCCCATTTCGACATCGTCGCGAAAAATGACGAAATTGCACCCGGCGCAATTTTTGTTTCCCATCAATCAGTCAAATTTTAGACGATTCCAGCACCATCTCGAAAAATGAGGAAATTGCCCCCTGCTCGAATTTTTTTCCGATCAATTGGTCAAATTTGAGCCCATTTCGACACCGTTGAGAAAAATGACGAAAGCGCCGCCTGCGAGAATTTTGTTTCCCATCAATCAGTCAAATTTTAGCCGATTCCGACACTGACGCGTAAAATGACGAAATTGCCCCCGGCGCAATTTTAGTTTCCCATCAATCGGTCAAATTTTAGACGATTCCGACACCGTCACGAAAAATTACGAAATTGCCCCTGCGCGATTTTTGTTTCCCATCAATCAGTCAAATTTTAGCCGATTCCGACACCGTCGCGAAAAAAGATGAAATTGCCCCCGGAGCGATTTTTGTTTCCCATCAATCAGTCAAATTTTAAACGAATCCAAAACCGTCGCGAAAAATAACGAAATGGACCACGGCGCGATTTTTTTCCGATGAATCGGTCAAATTTGAGCCCATTTCGATACCGTCGCAAAAAATGACGAAATCGCCCCCGGCGCGATTTTTGTTTCCCATCAATCAGTCAAATTTTAGCCGGTTTCGACACCGTCGCGAAAAATGACGAAATTGCCCCCGGCGCGATTTTTGTTTCCGATCAATCAATCAAATTTGAGACAATTTCGACACCGTCGTAAAAAATTACGAAAATGCCCCCACGCGATTTTTCTTTCCCATCAATCAGTCAAATTTTAGCCGATTCCGACACCGTTACGAAAAACGACGAAATTGCCCCTGGCGCGATTTTTGTTTCCGATCAATCAGTCAAATTTGAGCCCATTCCGACACCGTCGCGAAAAACGACGAAATTGCCCTTGGCCTGATTTTTATTTCCGATTAATCTGTCAAATTTTAGCCGATTCCGACACCGTTGTGAAAAATGACGAAATTGCGCCCAACGCGATTTTTGAGTTCGATCAATCTGTCAAATTTGAGCCAATTTCGACACCGTCATGAAAAATTACGAAATCGCCCCCGGCGCGATTTTTGTTTCCCATCAATCAGTCAAATTTTAGCCGATTCCGACACCGTCGCGAAAAATTACGAAATTGCCCCCAGCGCAATTTTTGTTTCCATCAATTAGTCAAACTTTAGCCGATTCCGACACCGTCACAAAAAATTACGGAATTGCCCGTGCGCGATTTTTGTTTCCCATCAATCAGTCAAATTTTAGCCGATTTCGACACCGTCGCGAAAAACAACTAAATTACCCCCGGCGTTATTTTGTTGCCGATCAATCTGTCAAATTTGAGCCAATTTCGACACTATCGCGAAAAATTGCGAAATCGCCCCAGGCGCGATTTTTGTTTCCCATCAATCAGTCAAATTTTATCCGATTTCGACACCGTCACGAAAAATGACGAAATTGCTCCTGCGCGATTTTAGTTTCTCATCAATCAGACAAATTTTAGCCGATTTCGACACCGTCGCGAAAAATGAAGAAATTGCCCCCTGCGCGATTTTTGTTTCCCATCAATCAGTCAAATTTTAGCCGATTCCGACACCGTCACGAAAAATGACAAATCGCCCCTGCGCGATTTTTGTTTCCCATCCATCACTCAAATTTTAGCCGATTTCCACACCGTCGCGAAAAATGACGAAATTGCCCACGCGCGCGATTTTTGTTTCCCATCGATCAGTCAAATTTTAACCGATTCCGACATCGTCGCGAAAATGACGAAATTGCCCCCGGCGTGAGATTTATTTCCCATCAATCAGTGAAATTTTAGCCGATTTCGACACCGTCTCGAAAAATGACGAAATCGCCCCCGGGCGATTTTAGTTTCCCATCAATCAGTCAAATTTTATCCGATTTCGACACCGTCGCGAAAAATGACGAAATTGCCCCCGGCGCGATTTTTGTTTCCCATCAATCAGTCAAATTTTTGCCAATTTCGACACCGTCGCAAAAATGACGAAATTGCCCCCGGCGTGACTTTTGTTTCCCATCAATCAGTCAAATTTTAGCCGATTCCGACAGTGTCACGAAAAATGACGAAATCGCCCCTGTGTGATTTTTGTTTCCCATCCATCAGTCAAATTTTAGCCGATTTCCACGCCGTCTCGAAAAATGGCGAAATTGCCCCCGGCGCGATTTTTGTTTCCCATCAATCAGTCAAATTTTAGCCGATTCCGACACCGTCACGAAAAATGACGAAATTGCCCCCGGCGCAATTTTTGTTTCCCATCAATCAGTCAAATTTTAGCCGATTCCGACACTGTCGTGAAGAATGACGAAATTGCTCCCGGCGCGATTTTTGTTTCCCATCAATCAGTCAAATTTTAGGCGATTCCGACACCGTCGCGAAAAATGAGGAAATTGCCCCAAGCGCGATTTTTGTTTCCGATCAATCTATCAAATTTTTGCCCACTCCCACACAGTCGCGAAAAATGACGAAATTGCCCCTGGCGCGATTTTTGTTTCCCATCAATCAGTCAAATTTTAGACAATTCCAACACCGTCGCGAAAAATGATGAAATTGCCCCCGCGCACGATTTTTGTTTCCCATCGATCAGTCAAATTTTAGCCGATTCCGACATCGTCGCGAAAATGACGAAATTGCCCCCGGCGTGAGATTTATTTCCCATCAATCAGTGAAATTTTAGCCGATTCCGACACCGTCTCGAAAAATGACGAAATTTTCCCCGGCGCGATTTTTGTTTCCCATCAATTAGTCAAATTTTAGTCGATTTCGACACCGTCGCGAAAAATGACGAAATTGCCCTCGGCGCGACTTTTGTTTCCCATCAATCAGTCAAATTTAGGCGATTCCGACACCGTCGCGAAAATGACTAAATTGCCCCCGGCGCGATTTTTGTTTCCCATCAATCATTCAAATTTTAGCCGATTCCGACACCGTCACGAAAAATGACGAAATTGCCCCCAGCGCAATTTTTGTTTCCCACCAATCAGTCAAATTTTAGCCAATTCCGACACCGTCGCGAAAAATGACGAAATTGCCCCTGCTCGATTTTTGTTTCCCATCAATCGTTCAAATTTTAGCAGATTTCGACACCGTCGCGAAGAATGACGAAATTGCTCCTGCGCGATTTTTGTTTCCCATCAATCATTCAAATTTTAGCCGATTTCGACACCGTCGCGAAAAATGAGGAAATTGCCCCCGACTCGAATTGTTTTCGAACAATCGGTCAAATTTGAGCCCATTTCGATATCGTCGCGAAAAATGACGAAATCGCTCCCGGCACGATTTTTGTTTTCCTATCAATCAGTCAAATTTTAGCCGATTCCGACACCGTCGTGAAAAACGACGAAATTGCCCCTGGGGCGATTTTTGTTTCCGATCAATCAGTCAAATTTGAGCCCATTCCGACACCGTCACGAAAAACGACCAAATTGCCCTCGGGGCGATTTTTATTTCCGATTAATCTGTCAAATTTTAGCCGATTCCGACACCGTTGTGAAAAATGATGAAATTGCGCCCAACGCGATTTTTGTTTCCGATCAATCTGTCAAATTTGAGCCAATTTCGACACCGTCGTGAAAAATTACGAAATCACCCACGGCGCGATTTTTGTTTCCCATCAATCAGTCAAATTTTAGCCGATTCCGACACCATCACGAAAAATGACGAAATTGCCCCTGCGCGATTTTTGTTTCCCATCAATCAGTCAAATTTTAGCCGATTTCGACACCGTCGCGAAAAATGACGAAATTACCCCCGGCGCGATTTTTGTTTCCGATCAATCTGTCAAAATTTTGCTCATTCCAACACCATCGCGAAAAATGACGAAATCGCCCCTGCGCGATTTTTGTTTCCAATCAATCAGTAAAATTTTAGCCGATTCCGACACCGTCGCGAAAAATGACGAAATTGCCACCGGCGCAATTTTTGTTTCCCATCAATCAGTCAAATTTTAGCCGATTCCGACACCGTCACGAAAAACGACGAAATTACCCCTGAGCGATTTTTGTTTCCCATCAATCAATCAAATTTTAGCCGATTTCGACACTGTCGCGAAAAATGACGAAATTCCCCCGGCGCGATTTTTGTTTCCGATCAATCTGTCAAATTTTTGCTCATTCCAACACCGTCGCGAAAAATGACGAAATCGCCCCCTGCGCGATTTTTGTTTTCCATCAATCAGTCGAATTTTAGCCGATTCCGACACGGTCGCGTAAAATGACGAAATTGCACCCGGCGCAATTTTTGTTTCCCATCAATCAGTCAAATTTTAGACGATTCCAACACCGTCGCGAAAAATGGGGAAATTGCCCCCGGCGTGATTTTTGTTTCCCATCAATTAGTCAACTTTTATCCGATTCCGACACCGTCTGGAAAAATGACGAAATTGCCCCTGCGCGATTTTAGTTTCCCATCAATCAATCAAATTTTAGCAGACTCCGACACCGTCAGGAAAAATGATGAAATTGCCCCCGCGCGATTTTTGTTTCCCATCAATCAGTCAAATTTTAGCTTATTTCGACACCGTCGCGAAAAATGACGAAATTGCCCCCGGTGCAATTTTTGTTTCCCATCAATCAGTCAAATTTTAGCCGATTTCGACACCGTCGCGAAAAATGACGAAATTGCCCCCGGCGCGATTTTTGTTTTCCATCAATCAGTCAAATTTTAGCCGATTCCGACACCGTCACGAAAAATGACGAAATTGCCCCTGCGCGATTTTTGTTTCCAATCAATCAGCTAAATTTTAGCCGATTTCGTCACAGTCGTGAAAAATGACGAAATTGCCTGGTGCGATTTTTGTTTCCGATCAATCTGTCAAATTTTTGCTCATTCCAACACCGTCGCGAAAAATGACGAAATCACCCCCTGCGCGATTTTTGTTTCCCGTCAATCAGTCAAATTTTAGTCGATTCCGACACCGTCGCGAAAAATGATGAAATTGCCCCCTGCGCGATTTTTGTTTCCGATCAATCTGTCAAATTTTTGCTCATTCCAACACCGTCGCGGAAAACTACGAAATTGCCCTTGGCGCGATTTTTATTTCCGATTAATCTGCCAAATTTGAGCCGATTCCGACATCGTCGTGAAAAATGACGAAATTGGGCCCGACGCAATTTTTGTTTCCGATCAATTTGTTCAATTTGAGCCGATTTCGACACCGTCGCGAAAAATGACGAAATCGCCCCCTGTGCGATTTTTGTTTCCCATGAATCAGTCAAATTTTTGCCGATTCCGACACCGTCGCGAAAAATGATGAAATTGCAATTTTTGTTTCCCATCAATCAGTCAAATTTTAGTCGATTCCGACACTGTCCCGAAGAATGACGAAATTGCTCCCGGCGCGATTTTTGTTTCCCATCAATCAGTCAAATTTTAGGCGACTCCGACACCGTCGCGAAAAATGAGGAAATTGCCCCCGGCGCGATTTTTGTTTCCGATCAATCTATCAAATTTTTGCCCACTCCCACACAGTCGCGAAAAATTACGAAATTGCCCTCGGCGCAATTTTTGTTTCCCATCAATCAGTCAAATTTTAGACGATTCCCACACCGTTGCGAAAAATGACGAAATTGCCCCTGCGCGATTTTTGTTTCCCATCAATCGGTCAAATTTTAGCCGATTTCGACACCGTCGCGTAGAATGACGAAATTGCTCCTGCGCGATTTTTGTTTCCCATGAATCAGTCAAATTTTAGCCGATTTCGACACCGTCGCGAAAAATGATGAAATTCCCTCCGGCGCGATTTTTGTTTCCGATCAATCTGTCAAATTTGAGCTCATTCCGACCCTGTCGCAAAAAATGACGAAATTTTCCCCGGCGCGATTTTTGTTTCCCATCAATTAGTCAAATTTTAGCCGATTCCGACTCCGTCACGAAAAATGACGAAATTGCCCCCGGCGCGATTTTTGTTTCCCATCAATTAGTCAAATTTTAGCCGATTCCGACTCCGTCACGAAAAATGACGAAATTGCCCCCGGCGCGGCTTTTGTTTCCCATCAATCATTCAAATTTTAGCCGATTTCGACACCGTCGCGAAAAATGAGGAAATTTCCCCCGGCTCGAATTTTTTTCGATCAATGGGTCAAATTTGAGCCCATTTCGATATCGTCGCGAAAAATGACGAAATCGCCCCCGGCACGATTTTTGTTTTCCCATCAATCAGGCAAATTTTAGCCGATTCCGACACCGTCGCGAAAAACGACGAAATTGCCCCTGGGGCGAATTTTCTTTCCGATCAATCAGTCAAATTTGAGTCCATTCCGACACCGTCGCGAAAAACGACGAAGTTACCCTCGGTGCGATTTTTATTTCCGATTAATCTGTCAAATTTTAGCCGATTCCGACACCGTTGTGAAAAATAACGAAATTGCGCCCGACGCGATTTTTGTTTCCGATCAATCTGTCAAATTTGATCCAATTTCGACACCGTCGTGAAAAATTACGAAATCACCCACGGCGCGATTTTTGTTTCCCATCAATCAGTCAAATTTTAGCCGATTCCGACACCGTCGCGAAAAATGACGAAATTGGCCCCGGCGCAATTTTTGTTTCCATCAATCACTCAAATTTTAGCCGATTCCGACACCGTCACGAAAAATGACGAAATTGCCCCTGCGCGATTTTTGTTTCCCATCAATTAGTCAAATTTTAGCCGATTTCGACACCGTCGCGAAAAATGACGAAATTACCACCGGCGCGATTTTTGTTTCCGATCAATCTGTCAAAATTTTGCTCATTCCAACACCGTCAGGAAAAATGACGAAATCGCCCCCGCGCGATTTTTGTTTCTAATCAATCAGTCAAATTTTAGCCGATTCCGACCCCGTCGCGAAAAATGACGAAATTGTCCCCGGCGCAATTTTTGTTTCCCATCAATCAGTCAAATTTTAACCGATTCCGACACCGTCACGAAAAACGACGAAATTACCCCTGCGCGATTTTTGTTTCCCATTAATCAGTCAAATTTTAGCCGATTTCGACACTGTCGCGAAAAATGACGAAATTACCGCCGGCGCGATTTTTGTTTCCGATCAATCTGTCAAATTTTTGCTCATTCCAACACCGTCGCGACAAATGACGAAATCGCCCCCTGCGCGATTTTTGTTTTCCGTCAATCAGTCGAATTTTAGCCGATTCCGACACGGTCGCGAAAAATGACGAAATTGCACCGGGCGCAATTTTTGTTTCCCATCAATCAGTCAAATTTTAGAATATTCCAACACCGTCGCGAAAAATGAGGAAATTGCCCCCGGCGTGATTTTTGTTTCCCATCAATCAGCCAACTCTTATCCGATTCCGACACCGTCGTGAAAAATGACGAAATTGCCCCTGCGCGATTTTAGTTTCCCATCAATCAGTCAAATTTTAGCAGATTCTGACACCGTCAGGAAAAATGACGAAATTGCCCCCGGCGCGATTTTTGTTTCCCATCAATCAGTCAAATTTTAGCCGATTCCGACACCGTCACGAAAAATGACGAAATTCGCCCCGGCCCAATTTTTGTTTCCCATCAATCAGTCAAATTTTAGCCGATTTCGACACCGTCGCGAAAAATGACGAAATTGCCCCCGGCGCGATTTTTCTTTTCCATCAATCAGTCAAATTTTAGCCGGTTCCGACACCGTCACTAAAAATTACGAAATTGCCCCTGCGCGATTTTTGTTTCCCATCAATCAGCTAAATTTTAGCCGATTTCGTCACAGTCACGAAAAATGACGAAATTGCCCCAGGCGCGATTTTTGTTTCCGATCAATCTGTCAAATTCTTGCTCATTCCAACACCGTCGCGAAAAATGACGAAATCGCCCCCGGCGCGATTTTTATTTCCGATTAATCTGCAAAATTTGAGCGGATTCCGACACCGTCGTGAAAAATGACGAAATTACGCCCGACGAGATTTTTGTTTCCGATCAATCTGTCCAATTTGAGCCGATTTCGACACCGTCGCGAAAAATGACGGAATCGCCCCCTGCGCGATTTTTGTTTCCCATCAATCAGTCAAATTTTAGCCGATTCCGACACCGTCGCGAAAAATAATGAAATTGCCCCGGCGCAATTTTTGTTTCCCATCAATCAGTCAAATTTTAGCCAATTCCGACACCGTCGCGAAAAATGATGAAATTGCCCCGGCGCAATTTTTGTTTCCCATCAATCAGTCAAATTTGAGCCGATTCCGACACCGTCGCGAAAAATGAGGAAATTGCCCCCGGCTCGAATTTTTTTCCAATCAATCGGTCAAATTTGAGCCCATTTCGACATCGTCGCGAAAAATGACGAAATCGCCCACGGCGCGATTTTTGTTTCCCGTCAATCAGTCAAATTTTAGTCGATTCCGACACCATCGCGAAAAATGATGAAATTGCCCCCGTCGCGATTTTTGTTTCCGATCAATCTGTCAAATTTTTGCTCATTCCAACACCGTAGCGAAAAATGACGAAATCGCCCCTGCGCAATTTTTGTTTCCAATCAATCAGTCAAATTTTAGCCGATTCCGACACCGTCGCGAAAAATGACGAAATTGCCCGGGGCCGGATTTTTGTTTCCGATCAATCTGTCAAATTTTTGCTCATTCCAACACCGTAGCGAAAAATGACGAAATCGTCCCTGCGCAATTTTTGTTTCCAATCAATCAGTCAAATTTTAGCCGATTCCGACACCGTCGCGAAAAATGACGAAATTGCCCTCGGCGCAATTTTTGTTTCCCATCAATCAGTCAAATTTTAGCCAATTCGGACACTGTCACGAAAAACGACGAAATTACCCCTGCGCGATTTTTTTTCCCATCAATCAGTCAAATTTTAGCCGATTTCGACACTGTCGCGAAAAATGACGAAATTACCCCCGGCGCGATTTTTGTTTCCGGTCAATCTGTCAAATTTTTGCTCATTCCAACACCGTCGTGAAAAATGACCAAATTGTCCCCGGCGCGCTTTTTGTTTCCGATCAATCGGCCAAATTTGAGCCCATTTCGACACCGTCGTGAAAAATGACCAAATTGTCCCCGGCGCGCTTTTTGTTTCCGATCAATCGGCCAAATTTGAGCCCATTTCGACACCGTCGTGAAAAATGACCAAATTGTCCCCGGCGCGCTTTTTGTTTCCGATCAATCGGCCAAATTTGAGCCCATTTCGACACCGTCGTGAAAAATGACCAAATTGTCCCCGGCGCGCTTTTTGTTTCCGATCAATCGGCCAAATTTGAGCCCATTTCGACACCGTCGTGAAAAATGACCAAATTGTCCCCGGCGCGCTTTTTGTTTCCGATCAATCGGCCAAATTTGAGCCCATTTCGACACCGTCGTGAAAAATGACCAAATTGTCCCCGGCGCGCTTTTTGTTTCCGATCAATCGGCCAAATTTGAGCCCATTTCGACACCGTCGTGAAAAATGACGAAATCGCCCCCGGCGCGGTTTTTGTTTCCCATCAATCAGTCAAATTTTAGCCGGTTTCGACACCGTCGTGAAAAATGACCAAATTGTCCCCGGCGCGATTTTTGTTTCCGATCAATCAGTAAAATTTGAGCCCATTTCGACACCGTCGCGAAAAATGACGAAATTTCCCT
>NW_019265492.1:0-1040 GCF_002742605.1 Olea europaea var. sylvestris
GGCTAAAATTTGACTGATTGAAGGGAAACAAAAATCGCGCCGGGGGCGATTTCGTCATTTTTCGCGACGGTGTCGAAATGGGCACAAATTTGACCGATTCTTCGGAAAAAAATCGCCCCGGGGTCGATTTCGTCATTTTTCGCGACGGTTTTGGAATCGTCTAAAACTTGACTGATTGATGGGAAACAAAAATCGCGCCGGGAGCAATTTCGTCAATTTTCGCGACGGTGTCGGAATCGACTAAAATTTGACTAATTGATGGGAAACAAAAATCGCGCCGGGAGCAATTTCGTCAATTTTCGCGACGGTGTCGGAATCGACTAAAATTTGACTAATTGATGGGAAACAAAAATCGCGCCGGGAGCAATTTCGTCAATTTTCGCGACGGTGTCGGAATCGACTAAAATTTGACTAATTGATGGGAAACAAAAATCGCGCCGGGAGCAATTTCGTCAATTTTCGCGACGGTGTCGGAATCGACTAAAATTTGACTAATTGATGGGAAACAAAAATCGCGCCGGGAGCAATTTCGTCAATTTTCGCGACGGTGTCGGAATCGACTAAAATTTGACTAATTGATGGGAAACAAAAATCGCGCCGGGAGCAATTTCGTCAATTTTCGCGACGGTGTCGGAATCGACTAAAATTTGACTAATTGATGGGAAACAAAAATCGCGCCGGGAGCAATTTCGTCATTTTTCGCGACGGTGTCGGAATGGTCTAAAATTTGACTGATTGATCGGAAACAAAAATCGTGCTGGTGGCTATTTCGTCATTTTTCACGACTGTGTGGGAATGGGCAAAAATTTGACAGATTGATCGAAAACAAAAATCTCGCCGGGGGCAATTTCGTCATTTTTCGCGACGGTGTCGGAATCGGCTAAAATTTGACTGATTGATGGGAAACAAAAATCGCGCCGGGGGCAATTTCTTCATTCTTCGCGACGGTGTCAGAATCGGCTAAAATTTGACTGATTGATAGGAAACGAAAAATCGCGCCGGGGGCAATTTCGTCAATTTTCGCAACGGTGTCGGAATCG